>NC_040101.1:45531666-45834355 GCF_003369695.1 Bos indicus x Bos taurus
TCTCCCATTTGATGTATATTGCATATTAATAACTTGTTTAAAATATGAAGCTCTGATGAAAAATAGAGTCATGTACTTTTGTATGGAAATAGGTTTTCAGTACAAATTATTTTAATTAATTTATTTTAATTGGAGAATAATACATTTTTGTTTTTTGCAAGAAATCTAGAGGAATGAATCAGTCACATCATCTGATTAAATTTAATGTTTCATATTAATATGAGTTTAAATGAATTTGGAAACTGATTTTGCACAATATCTTTTTTCTATTTATGACAAGAAAACAACTTGTAACATGATAGGACAGATTAACAAGAGGCAATGGGTTGCAAAGAACTCAATATTTTCATTTACAACTTTACTGTGAACAATATTGTCCCAATGAGTCATTTCATATATTTCTTCATAGATACAACTGAATGCTGACTGGTTGTGGGTTGGTGAACTGTGAACATTGGTAGCTCATGGGCTGGACCATTATGCCCATGACTCTATTAAACACTTGTTTCTTAAACAGTTGAACTGCCGATGTTAAGTGATGGCATGGTGATTTGTTTCATATAATCTATATTCAGTAACAAAGGCTGAAAATTGTTGCTCTAAGGGCTATAACTGATGTAAATGAATATTTTGCTTGGCCTTCAAGGTGTTTCAAAATAAGTGGAGGGCATATTTTTAACACTTGGATTATTCACATTGAATTGCAATTAAAAAAATAATAATATTCCTTATCTTTTTTTGAAATAGCAGGCAGTTTGGCATCACTAGGCTTCTATTTCAGGAAAGCAAAAATGTGCTCATATTAAATAAATAAAGACTGCCCTCTTAAGAAAGTGCAATGTGCATATCAGTTCAAAATATTCTTCAAAATTCCTTATTAGCTAACCAGCAGCTGATGTGAAATATCAATTTTCACTTATTGTTTTTTCTTAAACAATGATTTCTATAGTAAAAATATATTTCTCTATATCAAAATCTCTATCACTAATAGAAAAATAATAACTAGACTTACAGGCTGCATTATTGTAAGGAGGATTGGTGAACACTCTAATTCAATGAAGACTTTTAAATTTCTAATATGGATGGAAAGCTGACATTTATTTTAAATTAAGACTATTTCACTCATTTGTAAACTGCTGGCTTCTAGAATAATCCAAATTTAAAATATTTGTTCAGAAAATAATCTCATATACCTTGCAAGGAATGCCCTCGATCTCATTCAAATGAGTTTATTTTAAAAAGAGGTATATACACAGGGTTATTGTTAGCATCTTTCTAAATTCCATATATATGCGTTAGTATACTGTATTGGTGTTTTTCTTTCTGGCTTACTTCACTCTGTATAATAGGCTCCAGTTTCATCCACCTCATTAGAACTGATTCAAATGTATTCTTTTTAATGGCTGAGTAATACTCCATTGTGTATATGTACCACTGCTTTCTTATCCATTCATCTGCTGATGGGCATCTAGGTTGCTTCCATGTCCTGGCTATTATAAACAGTGCTGCGATGAACATTGGGGTACACGTGTCTCTTTCCCTTCTGGTTTCCTCAGTGTGTATGCCCAGCAGTGGGATTGCTGGATCATAAGGCAATTCTATTTCGTTTTTTAAGGAATCTCCACACTTTCTCCATAGTGGCTGTACTAGTTTGCATTCCCACCAACAGTGTAAGAGGGTTCCCTTTTCTCCACACCCTCTCCAGCATTTATTGCTTGTATACTTTTGGATCGCAGCCATTCTGACTGGTGTGAAATGGTACGTCATAGTGGTTTTGATTTGCATTTCTCTGATAATGAGTGATGTTGAGCATCTTTTCATGTGTTTGTTAGCCATCTGTATGTCTTCTTTGGAGAAATGTCTATTTAGTTCTTTGGCCCATTTTTTGATTGGGTCATTTATTTTTCTGGAGTTGAGCTGTAGGAGTTGCTTGTATATTTTTGAGATTAGTTGTTTGTCAGTTGCTTCATTTGCTATTATTTTCTCCCATTCTGAAGGCTGCCTTTTCACCTTGTTAATAGTTTCCTTTGATGTGCAGAAGCTTTTAAGTTTAATTAGGTCCCATTTGTTTATTTTTGCTTTTATTTCCAATATTCTGGGAGGTGGGTCATAGAGGATCCTGGTGTGATGTATGTCGGAGAGTGTTTTGCCTATGTTCTCCTCTAGGAGTTTTATAGTTTCTGGTCTTATGTTTAGATCTTTAATCCATTTTGAGTTTATTTTTGTGTATGGTGTTAGAAAGTGTTCTAGTTTCATTCTTTTACAAGTGTGTATGAGACAGCAAAAGAGACACTGATGTATAGAACAGTCTTATGGATTCTGTTGCAGAGGGAGAGGGTGGGAAGATTTGGGAGAATGGCATTGAAACATGTATAATATCATGTATGAAACGAGTTGCCAGTCCAGGTTTGATGCACGATACTGGATGCTTGGGGTTAGTGCACTGGGACAACCCAGAGGGATGGTATGGGGAGGGAGGAGGGAGGAGGGTTCAGGATGGGGAACACATGTATACCTGTGGCAGATTCATTTTGATATTTGGCAAAACTAATACAATTTGTAAAGTTTAAAAATAAAATTAAAAACAAAATAAAGTGAGGTTGATACACTGATAAAAAAAAAAAAAAGGTATATAAAGAAGAAAGAACAATCACAAATAATGAGTATCTCCTTTATAAAAAGATAAAAGAATCTGGAGCAGCCCAAAGAGATATTGAAAAAAGAGAGAAACATATCCACAAATAACTATTCAGAAATCAGTTTAGTTTAGTTCAGTCGCTCAGTCATGTTCAACTCTTTGCGATCCCATGGACTGCAGCACGCCAGGACTCTGTCCATCACCAACTTCCAGAGCTTACTCAAACTTATGTCCATTGAGTCGGTGATCCCATTCAACCATGTCATCTTCTGTCCTCCCCTTCCCCTCCCAACTTAGATCTTTCCCAGCATGAGGGTTTTTACCAATGAGTCAGTTTTTCCCATCAGGTAGCCAAAGTATTGGAATTTCAGCTTCAGCATCTGTTCTTCCAATGAATATTCAGGACTGTTTTCTTTTAGGATTGACTGGTTGGATCTCCTTGCTGTCCAAGGACTCTCAAGAGTCTTCTCAACACCACAGTTCAAAAGCACCAGTTCTTCAGCACTTAGCTTTCTTTATAGTCCAAATCTCACATCTGTACATACTACTGGAAAAGCCATAGCTTTGACCAAAAACTATGGCTTTTGGATCTTTGTTGGCAAAGTAATGTCTCTGTTTATTAATAAGATGTCTAGGTTGATCATAGCTCTTCTTCCTAGGAGTAAGAGTCCTTTATTTATTTATTTTTTGTTTGTTTGTTTTTTAATTTTATTTTGTTTTTTAACTTTACAATATTGTATTGGTTTTGCCATATATCGAAATGAATCCACCACAGATACACATGTGTTCCCCATCCTGAACCCTCCTCCCTCCTCCCTCCCCATACCATCCCTCTGGGTTGTCCCAGCGCACCAGCCCCAAGCATCCAGTATTGTGCATTGAACCTGGACTGGCGACTCATTTCATATATGATATTATACATATTTCAATGCCATTCTCCCAAATCTTCCCACCCTCTCCCTCTCCCACAGAGTCAAAAAGACTGTTCTATACATCAGTGTCTCTTTTGCTGTCTCGTATACAGGGTTGTTGTTAGCATCTTTCTAAATTCCATATATATGCGTTAGTATACTGTATTGGTGTTTTTCCTTCTGGCTTACTTCACTCTGTATAATAGGCTCCAGTTTCATCCACCTCATTAGAACTGATTCAAATGTATTCCTTTTAATGGCTGAGTAACACTCCATTGTGTATGTGTACCACAGCTTTCTTACCCATTCATCTGCTGATGGGCATCTAGGTTGCTTCCATGTCCTGGCTATTATAAACAGTGCTGCGATGAACATTGGGGTACATGTGTCTCTTTCAATTTTCATTTCCTCAGTGTGTATGCCCAGCAATGGGATTGCTGGATCATAAGGCAGTTCTATTTCCAGTTTTTTAAGGAGTCTTTTAAACTCATGGCTACAGTCACCATTGGCAGTGATTTTGGAGCCCAAGAAAATAAAGTATCTCACTGTTTCCATTGTTTCCCCATCTATTTGCCATGAAGTGATGGGACCATATTCCATGATCTTAGTTTTCTGAATGTTGAGTCTTAAGCTGACATTTTCACTCTGCTCTTTCAATTTCATCAAGCGGATCTTTAGTTCTTCTCTTTCTGCAATAAGGGTGGTGTCTGCCTATCTGAGGTTATTGATATTTCTCCTGGCAATCTTGATTCCAACTTGTTTTATCCACCCCAGCATTTCAAATAATGTACTCTGCATATAAGTTAAATAAGCAGAGTGCCAATATACAGCCTTCATGTTCTCCTTTCCTGATTTGAATCCAGTCTGCTTTTCCATATAACTGTTGCCTCTTGATCTTCATATAGATTTCTCAGGAGGCAAGTCATGTGGTATGGTATTCCCATCACTTAGACTGTGATCCACACAGTCTAAGGCTTTGGGATACTCAATAAAGCAGTTCAGTTCAGTTGCACAGTCCTGTCCAACTCTTTGCAACCCCATGGACTGAAGCAAGCCTGGCTTCCCTGTCCATTAGCAACTCCCTGAGTTTACTCAAACTTATGTCCATTGAGTCAGTGATACCATCCAACCATCTCATCCTCTGTGGTCCCCTTCTGTTCATGCCTTCAATCTCTTCTAGGATCAGGGTCTTTTCCAATGAGTCAATTCTTCACATCAGGTGGCCAAATTATTGGAGCTTCAGTGTTGGAGAAGACTCTTGAGTATCCCTTGGACTGCAAGGAGATCCAACCAGTCCATTCTAAAGGAGATCAGCCCTGGGATTTCTTTGGAATGAATGATGCTAAAGCTGAAACTCCAGTACTTTGGCCATCTCATGCAAAGAGTTGACTCGTTGGAAAAGACTCTAATGCTGGGAGGGTTTGGGGGCAGGAGGAGAAGGGGATGACAGAGGATGAGATGGCTGAATGGCATCACTGACTTGATGGACCTGAGTCTGAGTGAACTCCAGGAGTTGGTGATGGACAGGGAGGCCTGGCGTGCTGCTATTCATGGGGCTGCAAAGAATCAGACATGACTGAGAGACTGAACTGAACTGAACTGAACTGAACAGCTTCATCAATGAACATTCAGGACTGATTTCCTTTAGGATGGACTGGTTGGATCTCCTTGCAGTCCAAAGGACTCTCGAGAGTCTTCTCCAACAAAAAGTTCAAAAACATCAAAATTATTTGGCACTCAGTTTTCTTCATAGTCCAACTCTCACATCCATACACGACTAGTGGAAAAACCATAGCTTTGACTAGATGTACCTTTGTTGGCAAAGTTGGTCATAACTTTTGTTCCAAGGAGATAGTATCTATTAATATCATGGCTGCATTCAATATCTGCAGTTATTTTGGAGCCCAAAAGTAAAGTTTGTCAGTGTTTCCACTGTTTCCCCATCTACTTGCAATGAAGTGATGGGGCCAGATGCCATTATCTTGGTTTTCTGAATGTTGAGCTTTAACTCAACTTTCTTACTTTCATCAAGAGGATCTTTAGTTCATTTTTGCTTTCTGCCATAAGGGTGGTGTTATATGCATATAGGAGATTATACATATTTCTACTGGTAATCTTGATTCCAGCTTGTGCTTCATCCACTCCAGTGTTTCTCATGATATACTCTGCATATAATTTAAATAAACAGTGTGAGAATATACAGCCTTGGCATACTCCTTTCCCTATTGGAACTAGTCTGTTGTTCCATGTCCAGTTCAAACTGTTCCTTCCTGACCTGCATATGATTTCTCAGGAGGCAGGTCAGGTGGTCTGGTATTCACATCTCTTTAAGAATGTTCCACAGTTTGTTGTGTTCTACACAGCTAGCTTTGGGATAGTCAATAAGGCAGAAATAGATATTTTTCTTGAATTCTCTTGCTTTTCCGATGATCCAACAGAGGTTGGCAATTTGATCTCTGGTTCCTCTGCCTTTTCTAAATCCAGTTTGAACATCTGGAAGTTCAAGGTTCACATACAGTATACACAGAAAAACTATACAAAAAAGATCTCCATGACCAAGATAACCATGATGGTGTGATCACTCACCTAGAACCAGACATCTTAGAATGCAAAGTGGGCCTTAGGAAGCATCACTATGAACAAAACTAGTAGAGGTGGATAGAATTCCAGTTGAGTCTGGCTTGGAGAATTTTCAGCATTACTTTAGTAGTGTGTGAGAAGAGTGCCATTGTCCTGTAGTCTGAGAATTCTTTGGAATTGTCCTTCTTTGGGATTGGAATGAAAACTGACCTTTTCCAGTCCTGTGGCCAAAGCTGACTTTTCCAAATTTGCTGGCATATTGACTGTGCAACTTTCACAGCATCATCTTTTGGGATTTGTAATAGCTCAACTGGAGATCTTTTTTGTGTAGTTTTTCTGTGTATTCTTGCCACCTTTTTAAAATATCTTCTACTTCTATTAGTTCCGTACCATTATTGTACTTTATTGTGCCCATCTTTATGAAATGTCCCCTTGGTATCTCTAATTTTCTTGAAGAGATCTCTGGTCTTTCCCATTCTATTGTTTTCCTCTATTTCTTTGCACTGATCAATGAGGAAGGCTTTCTTATCTCTCCTTGCTATTCTTTGGAACTCTGCATTCAAATGGGTATATCTTTTCTTTTCTCTTTTGCCTTAGCTTATTTTCTTTTCTCTTCTATTTGTAAGGCCTCCTCAGACAACCATTTCCCTTTTGCATTTCTTTTTCCTGGGAATGATATTGATCACTGCCTCCTATGAAAAGTTCTGAACCTCTGACCATAGTTCCTCAGGCACTCTGTCTATCAGATCTAATCCCTTGAATCTATTTGTCACTTCCACTGTATAACCTCTAGGGGTTTGATTTAGGTCATACCTGAATGGTCTAGTGGTTTTCCCTACTTTCTTCAATTTCAGTCTGAATTTGGCAATAAGGTGTTCATGATCTGAGCCACAGTCAGCTTCTGGTCTTGTTTTTGCTAACTGTATAGAGCTTCTCCATCTTTGGCTGCAAAGAATAGAATCAATCTTATTTTGGTATTGGCCATCTGGTGATGTCCTTATGTAGAACCTTGTCTTGTGTTGTTGGAAATGGGTATTCTCTATGACCAGTGTGTTCTTTTGGCAAAACTCTGTTAGCCTTTGATCAACTTTGTTTTGTTGTCCAAGGCCAAATTTGCCTGTTATTCCAGGTTTTTCTTGACTTCCTACTTTTTCATTCCAGTCCCCTATAATGGAAAGGACATTTTTTGGGGGTGTTAGTTCTAGAAGATCTTATAGGTCTTCATGGATCCATTGAAATTCAGCTTATTCAGCATTACTGGTAGGGGCATAGCCTTGGATTACTGTGATATTGAATGGTTTGCCTTTGAAAGGAACAGAGATCATTCTGTCATTTTTGAGATTGCATCCAAGTACTGCATTTTGGACTCTCTTGTTGACTCTAATGGCTACTCCATTTCTTCTAAGGGATTCCTGCCCACAGTAGTAGATATAATGGTCATCTGAATTAAATCCCCTATTCTGGACCATTTTAGTTCACTGATTCCTTAAATGTTGATGTTCACTCCTGCCATCTCCTTTTTGACCACTTCCAATTTGCCTTGATTCATGGACCTAACATTCCAGATTCCTATGCAATATTGCTCTTTATAGCATCAGACTTTACTTTCATCAACAGTCACATCCACAACTGGGTGTTGTTGTTGTTTTGGCTCCATCTTTTCATTCGTTCTGGAGTTATTTGTGCACTCATCTCCAGTAGCATATTGGGCACCTACTGACCTTGGGAGTTCATCTTTCACTGTCCTATCTTGTTTGCTTTTCATACTGTTCATAGGGTTTTCAAGGCAAGAATACTGAAGTGGTTTGCCATTCCCTTTTCCAGTGGACCACGTTTTGTCAGAACTTTCCACCATGACCCATCCATTTGGGTGGCCCTACATGGTATGGCTCATAGTTTCGTTGAGTTAGACAAGGCTGTGGTCCATGTGATAAGTTTGGTTAATTTTCTGTATTTTGGTGTTCATTTTGTCTGCCCTCTGATCAATAGGGATAAGAGGCTATTGAGAAATAGCTTGGACCTATGTTTGTTCCTAATTAAAAAAAAAAAAAAAAGTCAATTGAAAAGTTGGTATGTACTGATAGGATAAAATTACAAAATCCCCTGCAGGTAAACAAAAAGAAAGAGACAAAGTAACCACAAAGTTTCCAAGAGTTTGTCTTGAGAACACAATCCAATCTTTGCATGTAGAGTGTAGCAAACATATTTCTCAAATATTTCCTTTGGCCTAAAATTCCTGCCTAAATCAACTGAGTATAAAATGGAATCTGATGATCAGAAACCTATGTAGAATTATAGAAAAGTTACATAGATACTACAGAGTTCCCATGTATTCTACAGAGAATTTATCATGTAGCCTTATCTAGATCATGTAAATATTATCATTTTCTTTCCAAAGTAATTTCCCACTTATTATTGTATTGCATTCTCACATCAATCCTGCTACTCTGATAATACAGCAATTATCATTTCTATTTTACCTACAAAAAGTCTGAGGTTGAACTATTAAAGAACAGTCTCAGTTCAGTTCAGTTCAGTCGCTCAGTCGTGTCCGACTCTTTGTGACCCCATGAATCACAGCACTCCAGGCCTCCCTGTCCATCACCAACTCCTGGAGTTCACTCAGACTCACGTCCATTGAGTAAGTGATACCATCCAGCCATCTCATCCTCTGTCGTCCCCTTTTCCTCTTGCCCCCAATCCCTCCCAGCATCAGAGTCTTTTCCAATGAGTTAACTCTTCTCATAAGGTGGCCAAAGTACTGGAGTTTCAGCTTTAGCATCATTCCTTCCAAAGAAATCCCAGGGCTGATCTCCTTTAGAATGGACTGGTTGGATCTCCTTGCAGTCCAAGGGACTCTCAAGAGTCTTCTCCAACACCACAGTTCAAAAGCATCAATTCTTCAGTGCTCAGCTGTCTTCACAGTCCAACTCTCACATCCATACCTGACCACTGGAAAAACCATAGCCTTGACTAGATGGACCTTTATTGGCAAAGTAATGTCTCTGCTTTTGAATATGCTATTTATGTTGGTCATAACTTTTCTTCCAAAGAGTAAGCATCTTTTAATTTCATGGCTGCAGTCACCATCTGCAGTGATTTTGGAGCCCAGAAAAATAAACATCACTAAAATATGAGTAGATATGAATCTAAATAAAAACCTATGGATTTTCAGTTAAATACTCATTATATTCACCTGTTTTTGAGGTATTGTAATTATGTTGTTTATTTTTCATATTTGTCCTTGCCTGAAAATATATGCTTTTCCATGAGTTCACTTGGACTTAAATTTCTGATGCAGTAATGGTTAAGGGGTCTTTAACTTTCTTTTTTTTTTTTAATCACAATAATGCACTCAAAATCTAGTAAGTCATTGGATAAGATTGAGGAGTAATGGGATGGGGTGTGGGACTTCTGCTTTTATACTGTTCTATTTTATGTCTTTCAAGTGTATTCTTATTTTTAAAATTTCTTCTTTGTAATATAAAATTGAATATATTTTCACATAATGTTTACTATCTCTTATTTACATAATATCCTCACATAAAATTTAGTTTTTATTTCCAACCACCAACTATATGAGATGGTTTTGATCACTTCACATGGCTTGCAGTGTACATAATGAAATTCCCTTCTAGCCTAATTAATGTTTCTACAGTTTTCATTTTCGTGATTTATTTTAAATCAGTCTTGGTTTTTATAAATAAAAATCACTCTCTTTAGTACATCTGCAATATTATCTCCCTTCTTGTTTCACTTACTCTTTTCATTTACTCTTTTGTTTTCCATATAAAATGATTTGTATTTACTTATCACATAGAAATTAAAAAAAAAAGAATAAAGCTTTGTGTGAATGATACGGAATGGAGCATTATAAGTATATGTACATTTGAAAGTTTATTCAAGTCTCAAGACTAGATAAACTCGTGCTATGGTATAATTTCCCTTTTAAAGGTTAACTTTAGGAATAACAGACTTCTGTTTGCAATTTCTCACAGAAATCCTTTTAGAGAATTTTGCCCATCACTGCTTTGAACACTCTGGTTCAATGTCCAGTTTTATTATCCCAGTTCTGTTTGTGCAGTGTGTAGTGTAAAAGCCTCCATCAATAAACATTATAAGAATGAAATTTACATTAATCAGTAGGCACTTAAGATCAAACTAAGCTGGGTCATCTAACACTTTTATTTAATAATAGAGTCCTTGTATATCCTTTCCAGTGGAATTGCAAATTAAACTCCTGCAATGATTTTGTTGATACTCATAAAATAGCTTTAGACTGGGATTTTAAAAGTGTTTTACAAATACTGATCCTTTTAACACTTCAACTGATAAGGATTATGAATAGTAGTTTCTAACCAGGACTAAGAGATCATCCATTGGTGCTGTAAATTGCCAGAACATAGAGCCAACATAAGGAGTAGATTTTCTGTGCTTGTCACTCTCTAGTACTCACTTTAATCATGGGCTGCAAGACACTCAATAAATGCAAGCCACAAGTCTGTGATTCTAATTCAAAACCAACCTTGAGAAATCAAAAGTTTCACAAAAGAACAGTAGGTAATATAAAGAGCTAAGTAATGAATTATCCTCTCAAAGATACAGGAGTGCACTGTTGTGGATTATGTTGAAAAATGTTTATTTTGTAGAACATTTAACCAATCATTTAACCAAAAAAAGTCTTCAGAATTCACAGCTATTTTTACACTTTTTTATATTATTGTGTAATTATCATAAAAAGGAGGTGAGTTATTTTCATTACCACTTCACAGAAAGGAAGTTATTCAAAGACATGAAATATCTTCCCCAGTCTCTCTGTTAGTCAGTAGTGGATCTAAGACTGAAAGTCAGATCTGTTGATGCCAAGATATGGGCTCTTTAACACCTGTCATTCTGGCTTTCTATGGGAATGTCTATCCTTTATTAATTTTTTAAAAATCCCAAGCACACAATATTTTTATGTTTTCTATGCCCTCAAACTTGATAGCTTTAAGAGACAAAAGGAATCACAACTCTATTGTTAGAAACATTCCAGAATACAAAATTTAATGTGTATAATAGAATAGTAATGAATCATATATGTAGACATTCTCCCACAATATTATATAATTCTGCTGCTGCTGCTAACTCGCTTGAGTCATGTCTGACTCTGTGCGACCCCATAGATGGCAGCCCACCAGGCTCCCCCATCCCTGGGATTCTCCAGGAAAGAACACTGGAGTGGGTTGCCATTTCCTTCTCCAAATATTATATAATAGAGCAAAGCAAATAACTAATGACTACCAAGAAAACAATACTGGTGTCATTAGACATAATGCACTAAAATTCATCAATCATACATATTGAAGGAATATCCACTATACCAAAAGACTCTGGCACTCATACTTGGCACATAATTCTATGCTTCATAATCTGAGTTTGTCCATTTAAGGCATAATAAGCATCAGAATAAGTGCGGGCGGCTGCCACCGGCACACTAAGCGTGGCCGAGGGGAGCTACCCACGTCCGAGGTCAGGGGCAGAAGCCGGGAGGACCCCATGCCCAAAGGGCGGCAGCCAAGAGGAGTTACCCCACGTCTGAGGTCATGGGCAGCAGCGGAGAGTGCCAGGCTGCAACAGCGCAGGAATGGCGGAGAAGAGCTACCCAATTCCAAGGTCAGTGGCGGCAGCTGAGAGGAGCTACCCTGCCTCCGAGGTCAGGGGCGACCACCGAGAGGACCTACCCCCACGCCCCCACGCCGGAGGCCAGGGGCAGCGGGTGGGAGGAGCAACCCCACGTCAAAGGAGCTGTGGCTGGGCGGAGCAGGAGGGCGTAGAGGAGCTATCCCACGTTGAAGGTCACGAAGGGCGGTGGTGAGGAGATACTCCTCGTCCAAGGAAAGGAGCAGCAGCTGTGCTTTGCTGGAGCAGCCGTGAAGAGATACCCCACACCCAAGGTAAGAGAAACCCAAGTAAGATGGTAGGTGTTGCAAGAGGGCATCAGACGGCAGACACACTGAAACCAAACTCACAGGAAACTATTCAATCTAATCACACTAGGACCACAGCCTTGTCTAACTCAATGAAACTAAGCCATGCCCGTGGGGCAACCCAAGACAGGCGGGTCATGGTGGAGAGATCTGACAGAATGTGGTCCACTGGAGAAGGAAATGGCAAACCACTTCAGTATTCTTGCCTTGAGAATCCCGTGAACAGTATGAAAAGGCAAAATGATAGGATACTGAAAGAGGAACTCCCTAGGTCAGTAGGTGCCCAATATGCTACTGGAGATCAGTGGAGAAATAACTCCAGAAAGAATGAAGGGATGGAGCCAAAGCAAAAACATTTCCCCAGCTATGGATGTGACTGGTGATAGAAGCAAGGTCCAACGCTGTAAAGAGCAATATTGCATAGGAACCTGGAATGTCAGGTCCATGAATCAAAGCAAATTGGAAGTAGTCAAATAAGAGATGGCAAGAGAGAATGTCAACATTCTAGGAATCAGCGAACTCAAATGGACTGGAATGGGTGAATTTAACTCAGATGACCATTATATCTACTACTGCAGGCAGGAATCCCTCAGAAGAAGTGGAGTAGCCATCATGGTCAACAAGAGTCCGAAATGCAGTATTTGGATGCAATCTCAAAAACGACAGAATGATCTCTGTTCGTTTCCAAGGCAAACCATTCAATATAACAGTAATCCCAAGTCTATGCCCTAACCAGTAATGCTGAAGAATCTGAAGTTGAAAGGTTCTATGAAGACCTACAAGACGTTATAGAAGTAACACCCAAAACAGATGTCCCTTTCATTATAGGGGACTGGAATGCAAAAGTAGGAAGTCAAGAAACACCTGGAGTAACAGGTAAATTTGGCCTTGGAATACAGAATGAAGCAGGGCAAAGACTAATAGAGTTTTGCCAAGAAAATGCACTGGTCATAACAAACACCCTCTTCCAACAACACAAGAGAAGACTCTATACATGGACATCACCAGATGGTCAACACCAAAATCAGATTGATTATATTCTTTGCAGCCAAAGATGGAGAAGCTCTATACAGTCAGCAAAACCAAGACCAGGAGCTGACTGTGGCTCAGACCATGAACTCCTTATTGCCAAATTCAGACTTAAATTGAAGAAAGTAGGGAAAACCATTAGACCATTCAGGTATGACCTAAATCAAAGCCCTCATGATTATACAGTGGAAGTGAGAAATAGATTTAAGGGCCTAGATCTAACAGAGTGCCTGATGAACTATGGAATGAGGTTCATTACATTGTACAGGAGACAGGGATCAAGACCATCCCCATGGAAAAGAAATACAAAAAAGCAAAATGGCTGTCTGGGGAGGCCTTACAAATAGCTGTGAAAAGAAGAGAAGCAAAAAGCAAAGGAGAAAAGGAAAGATATAAACATCTGAATAAAGAGTTCCAAAGAATAGCAAGAAGAAATAAGAAAGCTTTCCTCAGCGATCAATGCAAAGAAATAGAGGAAAACAACAGAATGGGAAAGACTAGAGATCTCTTCAAGAAAATCAGAGATACCAAGGGAACATTTCATGCAAAGATGGGCTTGATAAAGGACAGAAATGGTATGGACCTGACAGAAGCAGAAGATATTAAGAAGAGGTGGCAAGAATACGCAGAAGAACTGTACAAAAAAGATCTTCATGACCCAGATAATCACGATGGTGTGACCACTCACCTAGAACCAGACATTCTGGAATGTGAAGTCAAGTGGGCCTTAGAAAGCATCACTACGAACAAAGCTAGTAGAAGTGATAGAATTCCAGTTGAGCTATTTCAAATCCTGAAAGATGATGCTGTGCAAGTGCTGCACTCAATATGCCAGAAAATTGGAAAACTCAGCAGTGGCCACAGGACTGGAAAAGATCAGTTTTCATTCCAATCCCAAAGAAAGGCAATGCCAAAGAATGCTCAAACTACCACACAATTGCACTCATCTCACACGCTAGTAAAGTAATGCTCAAAATTCTCCAAGCCAGGATTCAGCAATATGTGAACCGTGAACTTCCTGATGTTCAAGCTGGTTTTAGAAAAGGCAGAGGAACCAGAGATCAAATTGCCAACATCAGCTGGATCATGGAAAAAGCAAGACAGTTCCAGAAAAACATCTATTTCTACTTTATTGACTATGCCAAAGCCTTTGACTCTGTGGATCACAATAAACTCTGGAAAATTCTGAAAGAGTTGGGAATACCAGACCACCTGACCTGCCTCTTGAGAAACCTATATGCTGGTCAGGAAGCAATAGTTAGAACTGGACATGGAACAACAGACTGGTTCCAAATAGGAAAAGGAGTACATCAAGGCTGTATATTGTCACCCTGTTTATTTAACCTATATGCAGAGTACATCATGAGAAATGCTGGACTGGAAGAAGCACAAGCTGGAATCAAGATTGCCTGGAGAAATATCAATAACCTCAGATATGCAGATGACACCACCCTTATGGCAGAAAGTGAAGAGGAACTCAAAAGCCTCTTGATGAAAGTGAAAGTGATAAGTGAAAAAGTTGGTTTAAAGCTCAACATTCAGAAAATGAAGATCACGGCATCCGTTCCCATCACTTCATGGGAAATAGATGGGGAAAGAGTGGAAACAGTGTCAGACTTTATTTTTCTGGGCCCCAAAATCACTGCAGATCGTGACTGCAGCCATGAATTTAAAAGATGTTTACTCCTTGGAAGGAAAGTTATGACCAACCTAGATAGCATATTCAAAAGCAGAGACATTACTTTGCCAACAAAGGTTCGTCTAGTCAAGGCTATGGTTTTTCCTGTGGTCATGTATGGATGTGAGAGTTGGACTGTGAAGAAGGCTGAGTGCCAAAGAATTGATGCTTTTGAACTGTGGTGTTGGAGAAGACTCTTGAGAGTCCCTTGGACTGCAAGGAGATCCAACTAGTCCTTTCTGAAGGAGATCAGCCCTGGGATTTCTTTGGAAGGAAAGATGCTAAAGCTGAAACTCCAGTACTTTGGCCACCTCCTGCGAAGAGTTGACTCACTGGAAAAGACTCTGATGCTTGGAGGGATTGGGGGCAAGAGGAGAAGGAGACAACAGAGGATGAGATGGCTGGATGGCCTCACTGACTCCATGGACGTGAGTCTGAGTGAACTCCGGGAGTTGGTGATGGACAGGGAGGCCTGGCGTGCTGCGGTTCATGAGGTCGCAAAGAGTCAGACATGACTGAGCAACTGATCTGATCTCTTGAATATTGATGAGATATTCTCCACAAAGATATAGTTTTAGTTCATCTGTCGGAAAACAAAGAACCATAAAGTAATGTTAGGATACCACTTGCCATTTCATGTACAACGATACCTGTGCTTTTAAACAAAGAAAAATAAGTTGCCTAAGGAATATATTCAGAGAAGGCAATGGCACCCCATTCCAGTACTCTTGCCTGGAAAATCCCATGGACAGAGGAGCCTGGTAAGCTGCAGTCCATGGGGTCGCTAAGAGTCGGACACGACTGAGTGACTTCACTTCCACTTTTCCCTTTCAGGCACGGGAGAAGGAAATGGCAACCCACTCCAGTGTTCTTGCCTGGAGAATCCCAGGGATGGGGGAGCCTTGAGGGCTGCAGTCTCTGGGGTCGCACAGAGTTGGACATGACTGAAGCGGCTTAGCAGCAGCAGCAAGGAATATATTCCCAATATAAGGTAGAATAAACCAATGTTGTATATTCAATTGATAAAACACTCTTAATGAAGTTGAAAGAATATGATGAAATTGAAGATGAAAACGGAATAGTTGCTAAAAAGCTCTAACAAGATACTTGCCTAATGAACCTTTAGAGGTCTAGCAAATAAATTCCTTACAACTTCCTACATCTAAGCATATAAATATATTTTAGTCATGGTGTGTATATTTTCACACTGGACTGAAGCCTTCCTTTGTAGCCAGGCTACTGTATCCTTTGTAGCTAAAGTTGTCTTGGAAAAGATTTTCTCCAACTGGGGAAGTCTTCTCAAACTGTACCGTGATTGAGGATCCTGTTTTACTGAGAAGTCTTGCCGTTTTACAATACTTTGTGTTTACCAACCTCAATCCTCTGATTTACTCAGACACAGTAAGACTCAATCATTTGGTCTCAGTTATTAACACTCAGCTGGCAAAATGTGCTGTTGTTTAGTTGTGTCTTACTGTTTTGTGACCCCATGGACTGTAGTCCTTCAGGCTCCTCCATTCATGGGATTTTCCAGCAAGAATACTGGAGTGAGCTGCAATTTCCTTCCCTAGAGTATCTTCCTGACCCAAGGGTCAAACTCACATCTTGTGCATTTCATGTGGATTCTTTACTGATGAGCCATCACCAGAATTATTGCTGCTGGTCCTTCTTAATCTCAGATCCACCCTTTTTGGAACTCATGAACTTTCACCCTTTGCGATAATCACAGGATGCCCAGTGCATTTGGTTCCTGCTTCTTCTGACCCACAGGTGATAAAGGTGAGATACTCCAATATTGCAGAAGTCTAATTGCTTCTGTTAAAAATAACTTTGCTTTCATAGAGTAACCTTTCTGTTGTATGCTCTCAAGAGATGAAGACCTTAATCATCACAGTTTGCAACTTGGAGGTTTTTTCTAGTTAAAAAAAATAATAATAATACCTCCAGAGGAACTCTCTTTAACCTCACTAGAAATGCTCCTCTCAGGTACTGCTAATCAATCCTTGTGACGTTAAACTCCAAGGGATAGACCCTTGTATTTACATGGCACACCTGAGGAAAGCACAGAACCCTGATTGGACTTGTCCATTATCCGGTGACCTGAAAGTAAAGATTTCCCAGAGTTGAAGCAGATGACATTTGATAAGACAGCTCTCCCAATATATCCCGAATAGGCTGTTGGAAGTTTGTCGCCAAAACTTTGCTGATGACATAACAATTCAGACTGTCTCTAGTGTCTGGGATCTTAATAACAGATGAACTTTAGATAAAGAGGACCTAAGAGTTTTCCCTCTTACCCCTCCTTATTTTTCAAACGTGGCCTTAATAGGTTTCCTTCCTATGTGAGACATTACATTCAGGAAAGGTCTTTCCTGACATTGACATTCCTGTTGACCAGTGATGCTTCAGAGAAAGACCTTGATCAGAAAGGGGAAATGTAATGTAATAAACACAAACCTCAATTAAATATAATTGAGAGACAAGAAGGGGATCCTATGCTCTGTGAGGATAACAGCGCTCAGTAGGAAAAAGACAGTCCTTTCCTAGCAAGGACTCACCCAACAAAAAGGCATGGACTCTGTGTTTGCTATGTCCCTCTTAACTTCCTTTACCCCTCTATGTGAGAACTTGCATGTTCTTACATAGAGAACATGCCTGTTCATGGTTGCAGACCCCAAATCGCAATTCTCTGTCGATCCCAAGTAAATCTGTTATTTCTAGAGAAATATTTGGCAGTTGGTTTCAGGTCAATATCCTGAATTTTGTATTTTCTTACATATTTAACATTTATATTTGAGACAGAAAAACATGAAGACTTCCAATTTTCCTCAAAATATTGTTCTTTAAAATTGTCTTTAAATTGAACAAAAGGGCCATAACTAAATGAATACATTACTTTAATATGAATCATAAGCATATTGAATGAATGTTAATATTTGGTCATAATTAATATATATTTATATCTTTCTAGTACTTATCCATAGAAAAAGCAAAATGGGCAATGGTGTCTTAATATCACATTAGATGAACTATAGAAAAAAAAAAACTGTGACTTTTTATGGATATGCTGTGTTGTCTCAAGGCTAAAATAATATCCTACAATATCTGAGTTCTTGCATCTCTTCACACATACTTTTATAAAAATTTTACAGAGAAAGATTATGTGGCTATTTTCAACAAAGATCCCAAGCTCCCTAAGATTTTGAGAAGGCAACTCCAGTGACAGACTTTACCAATAATGGCTGTAGCAAAAAAAAAAAAAATTAAAGTGTTTTCTTTTCATTAACTTTCAAATAACATTGTATCATCATATGTGTGTCCTGTATTTTTGAAAGTGAAAGTGAAAGTCTCTTAGTCATGTACAATTCTTTGTGACCCCATGGACTATACAGTCCATGGAATTCTCCAGGCCAGAATACTGGAGTGGGTAGCCTTTCCCTTCTCCAGGGAATCTTCCCAACCCAGGTCTACAGCATTGCAGGAGGATTCTTTACCAGCTGAGCCACACTTTAGACCCAATCTAAAGACCCACTATGATGGTAAACACTTCTGGCCAAATTACTTTTTATTAGAAGAGTTATATGGCACCCCACTCCAGTACTCTTGCCTGGAAAATCCCATGGACAGAGGAGCGTGGTAGGCTGCAGTCCATGGGGTCGCTAAGAGTTGGACACAACTGAGCGACTTCACTTTCACTTTTCACTTTTCACTTTCATGCACTGGAGGAGGAAATGGCAACCCACTCCAGTGTTCTTGCCTAGAGAATCCCAGGGACTGCGGGGCCTGGTGGGCTGCCGTCTATGGGGTCCCACAGAGTCAGACACAACTGAAGCGACTTAGCAGCAGCAGCAGCAGCAGAAGAGTTATGCAAGCAAAGGATACAAAGGCCTGAGATAAATAGAAATAAATTTCTCTTAGTTTTTTTTTTTTTTTTTTTAATTCCATGATGTGCTTGCAGGTATGCTTAGTCTCTCAGTTTTTTTCCAACTTTTTGCAACTCTGTGGACTGAAGCCCTCCAGGCTTCTCTGTCCATGGATTTCTCCAGGCAAGAACACTGGGGTGGGTAGCCATTCCCTTCTCCAGGGGATCTTCCAGACCCAGGGATTGGATGGAGGTCTTTTGCATTGCAGGCAGATTTTTTACTGTCTGAGCCACCAGGGAAGTCCAAATTAATATATATATTCAGCTTGTTAAAGCATATATATATATATATATGCTTTAACAAGCTGAATAGAATGCTTCCTTATAGTCATTTGAGTTTATTTCTCTACTTTCCATCTACTAGTGCTGACAAATTCCTCAAAACTCAGTGGTATACAGCAGTAGTATTTCTTATACACTTTATGCATTTGTGGGTTCATAAGGGTGGCTCTACTCAAATCTTTTCTCATTTTTCTGGCAGAAGCAGCTACACAAGGCATGTTATTCTCGATGTGATGACAGAAGGACAAGAGAGCAAGCGTATGTCAAGCCTATACTGAAATCACATCCACTAACATCTCATTGACCAAATCATGTCCTATACCCAAGCCCAGTCTCAATGGAATATAGAAGCAGGCTATGTTCACAGTAGGAGGGAGAGGTAAGGTAATGTTTACTAATGAATATTCAAACTATCTTGGTCACTAAGCCAGTTACACAAACTATTTGAAATTATGTAATTTGATTATTTTGTGCAAATCACACACATGTAACACTGGAAAGAGTTGTTCTATGAAAACTTAATGCAATGTTTTGAGCTTACTCAATAAAGACAAATAGAAAAAAAAATCTATTGACTGAAGTATGGCTGATTTTGTTGTAAAATATTAGAGGTTGGAGACAAACAAAATTCTAGATGATTTTTTTCCCTCAGATTGCTTTGCAATAATCTTTTGTTTCTTACTCTATTTTAAAAAATTAATTTATAAATGATGAGCGACACTAGATAATGTAAAATCATGTAGCATTCCAACTGGGGACTTAACAGCCCTAGACTGGCCTTAGCAGTACATCAAATAGTATTTTTGTATTTGTGTATATCTGTGTTTGTTTAAATTTAAAATAAAATATGTATTTATGTACTGAGAGTTGTGATTTTCTAGATTAACTTTTTAATTAACTGAAAAATTATCACTCTTGAGCATATCAGAGATAAAAACCTCCTGGTATGAAAAAGGGAGATTTAATTATTCAAAGGAAAAAATTAACTTTAGCATAAGTTTGCACCTTTAGCTAAGTACCAAATTTTCAGAAACTCACTTGACCCCTCTGCCCTTAAGGACAAGATGATTAAAGCAGAATAGCAGTTATAAGTGAATAGAATTTCCAATGAGATCTGTACCACTTTGATCTCTTTATTACTTTGGAAACATTGGCAAAACAGCCTTTTCTAAATGTCTTCTTTCACTAGATAACCTTCTAATCAGTATGCTCAAACAAAGGCACTGTTAAAAGGATCCTGGTGAGCTGCAGTTTATGGGGTCCCAAAGATTTGGACACAACTGAGCCACTAACACACACACACACACACACATACATATCCTGAGTCAAGAAACCTTTACTTGCAATTGAAGCTTAAGACAAGATTCTCAGCTGCTTGAATCTCTTTTGCTTACCTCTCCTGAGTTCACTGAGAAACAAGTCTTAGCCCTGGGAAAGCTCTCTAAGAAGAGTATGCATGGTTTATGTTTCAAAGTAAATTTAAATTTTAAAACTTAATTTTTCCAAATGTATATTCTTGGCTTTATTTTTTGTAACATTTGCCCATAGAACATATCCTGCAAGTCCTCTATTTTGATTTTCTCTATACTAAATATCTGAGGGCTTCCCTAGTGGCTCAGACGGTAAACCGTCTGCCTGCAATGCAGGAGACCCAGGTTCAATCCCTGGGTTGGGAAGATCTCCTGGAGGAGGAAATGGCAACCCACTCCAGTACTCTTGCCTGAAAATTCCAATGAAGGAGGAGTCTGGTAGGCTCCTCCTACCAGACTCCATGGTAGGAGGTCCATGGGGTTCCAAAGAGTCAGACACGACTGAACGACTTCACTTATACAACTGACGGGCGTGGTTAGGGTCATTTTCTGCATGTTTTCAATGGCTTCTGGGTCTTTTTTAAAAAATATGACTGCCTCAGTTTTCTTTGTGTGTCTAATCTGCTTTAGTAGAACTGATTCTTTTGAACAAAAACTGCAGTCTCTTTTCACAAGTTTTCATTCCATTATTTAATATTGAATTAAATATATAGCTACTGTTTTTTTCCCAGGTAACTTGTGTTTTCCTAGGAGGCCAAGAATTATGCATCAATTCATTTCAGATTTGTCAGTTTCTCTTCTTTGCTGATAGATAATATAATTTCATTGTTGGTGAATAACTTCCTATACACTGTCAGCTTCATCATTTTGAATGCAATCACACTCTTAATATGCAAGTTTCATCTAGAAATTTTCTATTCCATTTTCCTGTCATTGCTGATGAAATGCTTTGTAAACATACAAGCTTTACCACTGAAATATATCTTCTATTATAAAGAAAGCTTTTCAGAGACCCAGATATCATGATGGAATTGAATATTTATGTTTACAAGTCTACTGTCTTACCTTGTCATAAAACCTGGGATAAGGAAAGGATATTTACAATAAAAAGCACTTATTGGCTGATTCATATACACATATATGCTCTTTATCCTAAAATGAGTCTTTCCTAATGATTCCAAATAACTACCACAATACAAAGGTGGGGGGTGGGTGAAAAGCCTTTGATAGGATACCCTTTACACCCTTACTGTAGTAAAGTTTTACTACCTTATTATTTCCAAGAAATGGTGACACATTTAAAATGGACCAGAAAAGAATGGTGTTCACCCTTTTGCTCTATGGGAAATCACTTTTATTTATTTTTTATAAGATATTTTTCAGATGTCAACATGTGCAAATAAAATTATTTTAGAAATTAAAGGCAATTCTAATTTGAAGCTGAATTCCTTATAAAATTATGGGTGAAGTGGGGCACTGAAATAGAGTAGTCCTTTTAGTTTGAATTTTCTAAACTTTTTGATCATTGGTTTTTCTTTCACATGGCCAAGTGGTGGGATAACCACTTACAAAAATAGCCAGGCAGTTAAATAAAATATTTAGTTTGACCAAAAATCAATTCACTAAATTTTATTTTACAAACAAATGGCTCATGTGATTTATATTCAAAATTAGAATTATCCTAGCCTTTGATTAAGAATATCCACAATATATGAGTATGTTAAATAATAAATGAACCATGATTGTTACAAAAGTTTTCTTTAAATGTTGAAAGTAAGCAAACTTGCAGTTCAGTTCAGTTCAGTTCAATCACTCAGTCGTGTCTGACTATTTGTGACCCCATGAGTTGCAGCACTCCAGGCCTCCCTGTCTATCACCAACTCCTGAAGTTCACTCAACTTCACGTCCATTGAGTCAGTGATGCCATCCAGCCATCTCATCCTCTGCCATCCCCTTCTGCTCCTGCCCCCAATCCCTCCCAGCATCAGAGTCTTTTCCAATGAGTCAACTCTTCGCATGAGGTGGCCAAAGTACTGGACTTTCAGCTTTAGCATCATTCCTTCCAAAGAAATCCCAGGGCTGATCTCCTTTAGAATGGACTGGTTGGATCTCCTTGCAGTCCAAGGGACTCTCAAGAGTCTTCTCCAACACCACATGTCAAAGCATCAATTCTTCTGTGTTCAGCTTTCTTTATAGTACAATTCTCACATCCATACATGACCTCTGGAAAACCATAGTCTTGACTAGACAGATCTTTGTGGACAAAGTAATGTCTCTGCTTTTGAATATGCTATCTAGGTTGGTCATAACTTTCCTTCCAAGGAGTAAGCATCTCTTAATTTCATGGCTGCAATCACCATCTGCAGTGATTTTGGAGCCCCAAAAAATAAAGTCTGACACTGTTTCCACTATTTCCCCATCTATTTCCCATGAAGTGATGGGACCAGATGCCATGATCTTAGTTTTTTGAATGTTGAGTTTTAAGCCAACTTTTTCACTCTCCTCTTTCACTTTCATCAAGAGGTTTTTTAGTTCCTCTTCACTTTCTGCCATAAGGGTAGTGTCATCTGCATATCTGAGGTTACTGATATTTCTCCCGGCAATCTTGATTCCAGCTGTGCATCTTCCAGCCCAGCGTTTCTCATGATGTACTCTGCATGTAAGTTAAATAAGCAGGGTGACAATATACAGCCTTGATGTACTCCTTTTCCTATTTGGAACCATTCTGTTGTTCCATGTCCACTTCTAACTGTTGCTTCCTGACCTGCATATAGGTTTCTCAAGAGGCAGGTCAGGTGGTCTGGTATTCCCATCTCTTTCAGAATTTTCCACAGTTTATTGTGATCCACACACTCAAAGGCTTTGGCATAGTCAATAAAGCAAAAATAGATGTTTTTCTTGAACTCTCTTGCTTTTTCTATGATCCAGCAGATGTTGGCAATTTGATCTCCAGTTCCTCTGCCTTTTCTAAAACCAGCTTGAACATCTGGAAGTTCACGGTTCACGTATTGCTGAAGCCTGGCTTGGAGAATTTTGAGCATTACTTTACTAGCATGTGAAACGAGTGCAATTGTGCGGTAGTCTGAGCATTCTTTGGCATTGTCTTTCTTTGGGATTGGAATGAAAACTGACCTTTTCCAGTCCTGTGGCCACTGCTGAGTTTTCCAATTTTCTGGCATATTGAGTGCAGCACTTTCACAGCATCATCTTTCAGGATTTGGCATAGCTCAACTGGAATACTATCACCTCCACTAGCTTTGTTCATAGTGACACTATCTAAGGCCCACTTGACTTCACATTCCAGGATGTCAGGCTCTAGGTGAGTGATCACACCATCGTGATTATCTGGGTCATGAAGATCTTTTTTGTATGGTTCTTCTGTGTATTCTTGTCACCTCTTCTTAATATCTTCTGCTTCTGTTAGGTCCATACCCTTTCTGTCCTTTATTAAGCCCATCTTTGCATGAAATATTCCCTTGGTATCTCTAATTTTCTTGAAGAGATCTCTAGTCTTTCCCATTCTGTTGTTTTCCTCTATTTCTTTGCATTGATCACTGAGGAAGGTTTTCTTATTTCTCCTTGATATTCTTTGGAACTCTGCATTCAGATGCTTATATCTTTCCTTTTATCCTTTGCTTTTCGCTTCTCTTTTCACAGCTTTTTTAAGGCCTCCTCAGACAGCCATTTGGCTTTTTTGCATTTCTTTCCCACAGGGATGGTCTTGATCCCTGTCTCCTGTACAATGTCACGAACCTCCATCCATAGTTCATCAGGCATTCTATCAGATCTAGTCCCTTAAATCTATTTCTCACTTCCACTGTATAATCATGAGGGATTTCATTTAGGTCACATCTGAATGGTCTAGTGATTTTCCCTACTTTCTTCAATTTAAGTCTGAATTTGGCAATAAGGAGTTCATGATCTCAGCCACAGTCAGCTCCTGGTCTTGTTTTTGCTGACTGTATAGAGCTTCTCCATCTTTGGCTGCAAAGAATAGAATCATCCGATTTCGGTGTTGACCATGTGGTGATGTCCATATGTAAAGTCTTCTCTTGTGTTGTTGGAAGAGGGTGTTTGCTATGACCAGTGAATTCTCTTGGCAAAACTGTATTTTCCCTGCTTCATTCTGTATTCCAAGGCCAAATTTGCCTGTTACTCCAGGTGTTTCTTGACTTCCTACTTTTGCATTCCAGTCCTCTATAATGAAAAGGACATCTTTTTCTGGGTGTTAGTTCTAAAAGGTCTTGTAGATCTTCATAGAACCATTCAACTTCAGCTTCTTCAGCATTACTGTTTGGGGCATAGATTTGGATTATTGTGATATTGAATGGTTTGCCTTGGAAACAAACAGAGATCATTCTGTCGTTTTTGAGATTGCATCCAAGTACTGCATTTCAGACTCTTTTGTTGACCATGATGGCTATTCCATTTCTTCTGAGGGATTCCTGCCCGCAGTAGTAGATATAATGGTCATCTGAGTTAAATTCACCCATTCCAGTCCATTTTAGTTCGCTGATTCCTATAATGTCAACGTTCACTCTTGCCATCTCCTATTTGACCACTTCCAATTTGCCTTGATTCATGGACCTGACATTCCAGGTTTCTATGCATTATTGTTCTTACAGCATCAGACCTTGCCTCTATCACCAGTCACATCCACAATTGTGTATTGTTTTTGTTTTGGCTCCATCCCTTCATTCTTTCTGAGTTATTTCTCCACTGATCTCCAGTAGCATATTGGGTACCTACCAACCTGGGGAGTTCCTCTTTCAGTGTCCTATCTTTTTGCCTTTTCATACTGTTCATGGGGTTCTCATGGCAAGAATACTGAAGTGGTTTGCCATTCCCTTCTCCAGTGGACCACATTCTGTCAGACCTCTCCACCATGACTGGCCCATCTTGGGTGGCCCCACACGGCATGGCTTAGTTTCAGTGATTGAGACAAGGCTGTGGTCTGTGCAATTAGATTGACTAGTTTTCTGTGATTATGGTTTCAGTGTGTCTGCCCTTTGATGCCCTCTTGCAACACCTGCTGTCTTACTTGGGTTTCTCTTACCTTGGACGTGGGGTATCTCTTCACGGCTGCTCCAGCAAAGTGCAGCCACTGCTCCTTACCTTAGACAAGGGGTATCTCCTCACAGCCACCCCTCCTGACCTTGAATAGCGAGTAGCTCCTCTCAGCCCTCTTGCGCCCATGCAGCCACCGCTCCTTGGACGTGGAGTTCCTCCTCTCGGCAGCCGCCCCTGGCCTTGGACGTGGGGTAGCTCCTCCTGGCCGCTGCTCCTGACCTCGGATGTGGGGTAGCTCCTGTGCTGTCACAGCCTGGCACTCTCGGCTGTGGCCCCTGACTTCAGACGTGGGGTAGCTCCTCTTGGCCACGCTTCTGTGAGGTCCGTTGCAGCCGGCGTGCTTCTATTATTACTGGGATCATATTAAAATGCAGACTTTGATTCAGTAGTTCTGGAATGAAGCTTTTACAATTGAATTTATGCAAACCCTCAGGGGAGCTACTGCTGCTGCATCATAGACATGCTTTGATAAAATAGGAAGATACACCATCTCTAAGCTTGGGCAATATAAATATCCTATGCTCCAAATCTCCACACCTCCTTCTTATTTTTCTTAGCTGAAAATGACCATTGAAGCCACATGTTTTAAGATCAGTTCAGTTCAGTTGCTCAGTAGTGTCTGACTCTTTGAGACCCAATAGACCGAAGCATGCCATGCTTCCATGCCCATCACCAACTCCTGGAGCTTGCTCAAATTCATGTCCATTGAGTCAGTGATGCCATCCAACCATCTCATCCTCTATCGTCCTCTTCTCCTCCTGCCTTTAATCTTTCCCAGCATCAGGGTCTTTTCCAATGAGTCAGTTTTTTGCAGAGAAGGCAATGGCACCCCACTCCAATATTCTTGCTTGGAAAATCCCGTGGATGGAGGAGCCTGGTAGGCTGCAGTCCATGGGGTCTCTAAGAGTCGGATATGAATGAGTGACTTCACTTTCACTTTTCACTTTCATACATTGGAGAAGGAAATGGCAAACCACAGCAGTGTTCTTGCATGGAGAATCCCAGGGATGGGGGAGCCTGGTGGGCTGCCATCTATGGGGTTGCACAGAGTCGGACACGACTGAAGTGACTTAGCAGCAGTTCTTTGAATCAGGTGGCCGAAGTATTGGAGCTTCAGATTCAGTATCAGTCTTTCCCATGTATATTCAGGACTGATTTCCTTTAAGATCGACTGGTTTGATCTCCTTGCAGCAGTATGTCAAGGCCATATGTTGTCATCCTGTTTACTTAATTTATATACCGAGTATATCATGAGAAATGTCAGGCTGGATGAATTACAAGCTGGAATCAAGACTGCTGCGAGAAATACCAATAACTTTGGATATTCAGATGACACCACCCTTACAGCAGAAAGCAAAGAGGAACTGAAGAGCCTCTTGATGAAGATGAAGGAGGAGAGTGAAAAAGCCAGCATAGAACTGAATATTTAAAAAAAATAAGATCATGGCATCTGGTCCCATCACTTCATGGCAAATGGAAGAGGAAAAGGTGGAAGCAGTGACAGATTTCCTTTTCTTGGTATCTAAAATCACTGTGGATGGCAACTGCAGGCTTGAAATTAGGAGACAATTGCTTCTTGACATAAAAACTTGACAAACCTAGACAGTGTGTTAAAAATCAAACACATCACATTTCCAAACAAAGGTCCATATAGTTAAGGCTATGATCTTTGCAGTAGTCATGTACAGATGTGACAGCTGGATGATAAAGAAGGCAGACTGTTGTTTTTGAACTGTAGTGTTGGAGAAGACTCTTGAGAGTCCCTTGGACTGCAAGGATATCAAACCAGTCAATCCTAAAGGAAATCAACCCTGAATACTCTTTGGAAGAACTGATGCTGAAGTTGAAGCTCCAATATTTTGGCCACCTGATGCGAAAAGCCAACTCATTAGAAAAGACACTGGTGCTGGGAAAGCTTGAAGGCTGAAGAAGAGGGCAACAGATGTTCAGATGGTTGGATGCCATCATTGACTCAATGGACATGAACTTGGGCAAACTCCAGGAGATGGAGAGGGACGGGGAAGCCTGGCATGCTGCAGTCCATGGGGTCTTGGAGTCAGACACAACTTGGTAATTTAAGAACAACAACAACATTAATGATGCTGAACATATTTTTATGTATTTTTTGCTTTTGGGCCATCTTCTTTGGAGAAATGTCTATTTAGGTCTTCACCCATTCTTTGATTTGTTTTTTTTTTTTTTTTCTTGATATTGAGCTGCTTGAATATCTTGGAGACTAAACGTTCTTTAACAGAAACATTGCTTTGCTGACAAAGGTTCATATAGTCAAAGATGGATATGAGACTAGGACCATAAAGAAGGCTGGGCACTGAAGAATTTTTGCTTTCAAATTGTGCTGCTGGAGAAGACTCTTGAGAATCCGTTGGACAGCAAGGAGCTCAAACCAGTCAATCCTAAAGGAAATTGACTCTGAATATTCATTGGAAGGACTGATGCTGAAACTCCAATACTTTGGCCACCTAATGAAAAGAGTTGACTAGTTCAAAAAAACCCCGATGTTAGTAAAGACTGAAGGCAAAAGGAGAAAGTACAAAGGCAAAAGGACAGCAGAAGATCAAACAGTTATATAGCATCACTGACTCAATGGGCATGGATTTGAGCAAACTCCAGGAAACAGTGAAGGACAGGGGAGCATGGTATGCTGCAGTCCATGGGTTGCAAAGAGTCGGACATGACTTAGTGACTGAACAACAGCAATCCCTCATTGGTCACTTTGTTTGCAAATATTTTCTCCCAAGTACATTTTAATATTACCTATAAATTTACCAATCTGTCAAGTAATTTACCTTTTTTATTGCCAATTTTTCTACTGAGTGTTTTGTATTGATTATGTATTGAAACAAACTCATTGTTCATCATTGATTTTAACCCTTTAGGTGTTATATACTTCCTTTCATCATCGTTTCTGGCAATATTTTTTCATATGGTTTCTTTTTTAGAAGACTTATTTATTTATTTTATTTTTTGGCTGTAGTGGGTTTTCATTACTGCACATAGGCTTTCTCTAGTTGCGGCAAGCAGGGGCTACTTTTTATTGTGGTCGTCTTATTGTAGTGGCTTCTCTTGTGGAGCACAGGCTCTAGGTGCAGGGTTTCAGTCACTGCACCAAGTGGACTCAGTAATTGCAGCTCGTGGGCTCTAGAGCTGCATCTCAGTAGTTGTGCAGTATGGACTTGGTCCACTCCTTGCGGGATATTCCCAGACCAGGGTGAGAACCGGTGTCCCTTTCATTGCAAGGTGGATTCTTAAACACTGGACAACCAGGGAAGCCCTCTCATACAGTGTCTAGAAAATAGTCTCTTTTGCTTTATATCCAGAAGGTAATTTAGACTCCATTATTTTATTTTCAAATAAGCGCTGAAATTGAACATTACATTACAAGTGTCGGAAAAATCCGAAGTACTTCTATTCCTTTCCCTAGTATAAAATTGAATAAATAGTAATGCAACAATCATGATTCATTAAAATTTGAACCAATGTAATATATTATGAACAATACTTAGAAAAATTCAGTAGCCCTTCTACTCGGCAATCCACACACATTTTTCTATATGTCAATTCTTTTTCATTTGTCTTGCCTTGAATGTAGGATTTCATTTAAATAAGGGTTTGCAGCAAAGGATTGTTTTTTCCTCTTTCTGTGAAGTTTCAGTGCAGTCATCTCTGAGAATAGCCTAGATGCTTAATGATTTTCTGAGTGTGATTTTCTGAATCCCTCATGTTAGGCTTAAGCTTCCTTATCCTTGTTCTGTGCCTAATGGGAAGAGGGGACATCTGGCCATCACCTTCCACGTAATTAGCCTTCATATTACAAGATTAGAAGATTGTGCCTTTGCCTTCTGCTTATGTTGAGTCATTAAAATCCAATTCTGTTTCTTATTAACATGAAATTTTAAAAAATGAGCAGAAAGCAAATTCTTCTTCTTATGGTGGCTTGGTATTTATAACAGTGGGAATAAGTTGTTAAGAATTAGGAAAGATCAGATCACAAGGGATTTTTTTAAAGCTAAACATAAATTCAAAAGCAAGAAATGAATTTTAGCCTCTGCCAAAAGGCTTAGATTTATATATAATTGAAATTCCAAATAAAAAGAAATATAAACTAAATTGGATTTGTAATATCTAAATTTTCTATAGGAGATAGATATTAATATTGTCTTTCCAAATCTCTCTATTATACAAACATGATATATATTTCAAAACTCTCTGTTACGGGTGGCTGAAATCCAAAGTTAGAAATTATCAAGAAAACAATTTATGAAGAAAGATTATCTGGAATTTGCAAAAATTAGAAGCAGAAACAGCCTTCAGTGTACCAAGAAGTTAAAGAAGCATTAAACTCCTTTAAGTCTAATGCTCTAAGTCAATTAAGCTAGTTTGACATGTTAAAAAAAAAAAAAAAAAAAACCACTGAAAATCAAAATGAAACAACAAAATAAAGTATTTCAGTGAAGTACTGCTCCAAATCTATACCACTTAGCTCATGGCCTGTAAAATATTTGATAATAAAACTTGTTTGGTGAAAGGTTTGCTTAGAGAGAAAATATACTTTACTAATAACCATGCTCTAGTCAGCTTGGGATCTCTGGGAAATGAATTCTGATATGATTAGCATGCCAAAGATCTATTAGCAATGTCTTATGATTAACATCTGCAGAAAGGAAATGAAGGAAAGAGTGGGCAGAGGATAAGTAAAGCAGTGAGAGGGTATCTGTGGAAAGTCTGAACTAATGCTACAGATGGATAATTGTTAAGATGGAATAACCCTTCAAAGCTGTCCCAAATTGGGAAAAGACTCAAGCATTTGTGTTCCCACATGGATCAATTACTGGATGCAGGCTGACACTCGAAGGGGGAATGAATTCAGTAAATTCCAAAAAGGGATGATGGCCAAGTTTCTATAAATAAAAAGCAAATGGTCTCTCTGAGAATAGTAAGTAACCACAGTAGTCCATCATTCAGATACACAACCTAATAATATTTTAATCTGAAAGTTTCTTATTAATGTGTAATTTTTTTTCAATAAGATTATCTGGATAATCTGACCTGCATTTTTCAACAAGATTTCCTTTTTTTATTTCTTTCAAAATTTATTCTGCTTCTTCACCCCAAGTATTTTGAAGTGATATCACTGAAGATAAATAGAGAAGAGATTTTTTAACCACCCTAGGTTTACCTAGAAAATGCAGGGGTTCCAGACCAAGAGCTGGGAGGATCCCTAGCATGAACTGGAACAGGCTTTCTCTGACTTTCCCAGTAGTTCTGGGTTAACTTTTCATTATCTTCAAACTGAGTCTCAGGTTATCAGTAGCTGATCTTCTGGATAATCTAGACAATTTACAAATTATACTGAGTTTGTTGAACTGTCCTTTAAAAGTCATCTTTAAGGTGATTTAAATTTTTTAAGTTTTAATGTCCTTATCTAGAAAATGGGAATAATGAGTTTCTTACAAGATTGAATTTTAAAGTAAGTAACACATATAGAACATTCAGTAGTGTCTATTATTAACATAAATTAAGTAATTACTAGCTATTTTATAAGGTGAGTTGAGCGAGAAACATGATAAGGCCAAATATCAAATGTACTTTACATTTGACAGACTGCATTTGGTATATTTCTTTCTTAAGCTCACTTGAATGGGAACCAATCCCATGACCTTTTTTAAGATGAAAGATGATGACAAACTGCTTTTAAAAAATGTAGAAACTTTGTAACAATACCAAGAGGCAGCTATTATTATTCTCATTGTACACATATAAAACACATATAAGTAATTCCCCAACACTTAACGCTACTTCTTGATGGAAGACTAAGGATTCAACTCAAGAAGTCTGACATCAGAGTGCAAGTGTTTAACCACAATATCATTTTGTCTCTACAATAGTAAATTCTCATTGCTCAGGAGTTGTAATTGACACTAGTCACTTGCTTGACAAAAAAACGTAAAACTAGGCTAAAAAGATAGTGTTCAAGTAAACGAAAAGGGTACCATTAATTGATCATTGATTTTTAATTTAATTAATTATTCAGTTAATCTATTCATTTTGGCTGTGCTGATTCTTCTTTGCTGCACCAGGGCTTTCTCTTTTTGCAGCAAGTAGGTAGTTCTCTCTTGTTGTGGTGCCTGGGTTTCATACTGAAGTGGCTTCTCCTGTTGCAGAGCACAGGCTCTAGGGTGCATGGGCTTCAGCAGTTGCAGCACGCAGGCTTAGTTGCCCTGAGGCATATAAGATCTTCCCAGACCAGGATCAAACCCTTGTCCCCTTCGTTGGCAGGCAGATTCTTAATCACTGGACTACCAGGAAAGTACATGATGATTTCTAATATGGGAAAAAAGTATGGCTACAATTACTGATTTGCCATAATTTAATATTAGTCAGCAGCATGAAAGAAAAGTGAAGTCACTCCGTAGTGTTCAACCCTTTGTGACCACATGACTGTAGACCCTGTGACTGTAGCCTACCAGGCGTCTGCATCCATGGGATTTTCCAGGCAAGAGTACTGGAGTGGGTTGCCATTTCAAGCCACTTTATAATGAAGAAAATTGCCTCAGAAGGCATTCATATGATTGGGATTCATATTAAAATTCTAATTCTAGCATGATTTTTGCCAATCTTTTATCATCTAAGAAGTGAAGTGAAAGTCACTCAGTTGTGTCCAACTCTTCATAACTCAGTGCACTGTAGCCTGCCAGGTTCCACTGTCTATGGAACTCTCCAGGCAAGATTACTAGAGTGGGTAGCTGTTTCCTTCTCCTGTAAAGTAAAATAAAGTAAAGTCGCTTAGTCGTGTCTGACTCTTTGCAACCCCATGGACTGTAGCCTACCAGGCTCCTCTGCCCATGGGATTTTCCAGGCAAGAGTACTGGAATGGGTTGCCATTTCCTTCTCTAGGGGATCTTCCAAACCCAGGGATCGAATCCAGGTCTCCCACACTGCAGGCAGATTCTTTACCATCTGAGCCACCAGGGAAGCCCAGGAATACTGGAGTGGGTATCCTATCCTTTCTTCACAGGATCTTCCTAATCCAGGAATTGAACCGGGGTCTCCTGCATTGCAGGTAGATTCTTTTCAAGCCGAGCTACCAGAGAATATCTTTATCATCTAAGATACACTATAAAAAAATAAAAAAGAAAATCAACAAAGATAACTCCAAAATATGTGGACCAAGGAAAGGAAGACTTCTGAAGTCAGTTCTTGTAAAGACATCTCAAGGAAAGCAGAAGAGTAATTAAGTACATTCCAGGCTCCTCTGTCCATGGAATTCTCCATGCCAGAATACCGGAATGGCTAGTCCTTCCCTTCTTCAGGGGAACTTCCCAACCCAGGGATTGAACCCAGATCTCCGGCATTGCAGGCAGATTCTTTACTATCTGAGCCACCAGGGAGACCTGAATACATGCATAACTGACATGTAAAATTGAATAGTTTTCTACTGTGCTATTCCCATAAAAAGAGTTGAACCAGTGGTTAAAAGTTACATTTCAATTCAACATAAAATATTTCCTAAGGAAGGAACTGTTTTTTTCTTTTAGTTTTGCACTTCATTGGAAATGTAATCTTATGTCACAATTTCATAAACAAATGATATAAATGGCAAGCAGTGAATACCCAAAAGGTCTCTGAGGAAATGGTTCAAGAACATTAAACTAGTTATAACAAGACTTGAAGCTTCATTCAACTGAATCTCTTTGTGGAATAGTAATGATAATGATGATCAACCCATGGAATAATGCCTTTTTAGGAGTCATAAACAGAATAATTTTAATATAAGAGAATAGGATTGAAAAATAAATTATACATTTTAAGGGAAAGTATTGATTTGGGGAAATGTTTACTTTATTTACATTTTTACATATGTGCAAATAGATAATAGTAGTTATATATTTCTTTATAACAAATTATCCTCCAAAATAGTGGCTTAAAATAAAATAAATGACCCACTCACAGTGAGTCATTCAGTCAGGAGTTTGGGAATGGTTTATGTGGTAGATCCAATGCAGATTCTTTCATGAGGTTCGATCAGGATGATGGTCAGTGGCTTCCCTCGTGGCTTAGTGGTAAAGAATCTGCCTGACAATGCAGGAGACACGGTTTCCATCCCTGGTCCAGGAAGGTCCCATATGCTGGGGATCAAGTAAGCTCGTGCACCACAACTGTTGAGCCTGTGCTGTAGAGCCCAGGTACTGCATCTACTGAAGCCCTCGCTCCTACAGCCTGTGCTCCACAACAAGAGAGATCACCACAATAAGAAGCCCACACACTGCAACAAAGAGTAGTCCCTGCTCACCACAACTAGAGAAAAGCCTGTGCAGCAACAGAGGCCCAGCACAGCCAATAATTTTTTTTTTTTTTTTAAGATGATGGCCAGAGTTGGAGCCATATGATGGCTTGACTCAGACTGGATGATCTGTTTCCAGGATGGCACACTCAAGTAGTTTTCACAGGAAGCCTCAGTTCCTTTTGACATAACAGCTGATCCTCCAGAGCATGATGATCAAAAGAAAAAGCAAGATAGAATCCTTGATGTCATTTGTGAGTCACCTTTGACTGCACACTCCATCAATTTCATCATTTCCTTTCAGTTAGAAAAGTCATCCCTATTTAATGTGGAAAAGAACTATGGATGGTGAAAATGGCAGGAGTTAGTGATTCTGTTTCAGGCTTCATTGGAAACTTAATGTTGTGTCATAATTTCATAAATGAAGGAAATGTGTACCTTCTTGGAGACTGGCTACCACAGATTATCACAAGATAAAATATTTCCTTTACTATAAATCACAATCAAAATCAGTTTGCAAACATAAAATGTGCAGCTGTTAAGTGGAAAGACTTCAGTTTGAAAATCAACTATTATATCACAATTTAATTTAATTTTTGAGACTAATTTTTTTATTTGAAAAATGAGAATGAAAAGATTTTCCATTCTTTTTCTGAGTTGATGATACTGTTAATCAAGATTGTGAATAAATGTTTCATCATGGACTTAAATTAGTTTGTTCCATATAGTTACTAGAGTATTACTAGTACTATAAATCTTTAAGAAAAACTATCCTGGGAGACATGTTGATTTCATTATAGTGATGAAGAGTCAATAAAATAAATTCTAACTTTAAGGATTGACATGTGAAAATTAATGCTATTTTTCAAGATACATATTTCTTCTATTTTCTTCTTCATCTTACTATGCTTCTTATATTCTTTATATATCTGATTTTGTCACAAAAAAAAAAATCTGTCACTGAATTTGAACATATACTTTACATGGGTTCTGATTAACACAATATCATCCATAGGTAAAGAGCTATTTACTTTTGCTCAGGCCATTGGTAAAATGGTTTGTCATCATATAAACATTTAATGCACTAAAATCTAACTATACTTTATGTGAAGAGATATTAAAATATAAAAAGAGAAGAGCAAGACAATCATAAAGAATTTACATTGTGTGCATAATTCACAGTTATGTCTGCTGTTCTCAACTTCACTTTCACTTTTCACTTTCATGTATTGAAGAAGGAAATGGCAACCCACTCCAGTACTGTTGCCTGGAAAATCCCATGGACAGAGGAGCCTGGTGGGCTGCAGTCCATGGGGTCGCTAAGAGTCAGACACAACTGAGCGACTTCACTTTCACTTTTCATTTTTCTGCGTTAGAGAAGGAAATGGCAACCCACTCCAGTGCTCTTGCCTGGAGAATCCCAGGGACGGGGGAGCCTGGTGGGCTGCCGTCTATGGGGTTGCACAGAGTCGGACACGACTGAAGTGACTTAGCAGCAGCAGCAGCTGTTCTCATCAATGAACCCCTAAGTTCGCATCTATTATACCGTTTATAATGCAGTTTAGATTTCCAGAGTATATAGCAAGAGTATATAACTTAACCTTGCTCTGTTCCTAGGAAAGATAGATCAGTCTTTAATTGGTATTTGAAATCCTCCAGGAAGAAATTCACATAAATGAAAAACTACAGCAGCATCAAAGGGGTCTTTGATCAAGAGAATATATGTCAGAAGTTATTTTCCTTTGGTGAAATGAGTGATAATCAAAAAAGATATGGCTATCTATAAAGAAGGTATAGTCTATAAGGCTTTGCATGGATTGCTTCTTCTTCTTGGAATGCTCATCATGACTAAACCCATCACTTTCTTCAAATTTTGATTCAAAGATTTTCTCAACATGGTCACCTTTGATCACTGTTTTAAATTCTACTACCTTGTCTCCCTGACAGTCTTGATGATCCTTACTCAGTTCCATTTTCTTCTCTTTCCCATTTTATTGCCTTTTTTATTATCTGAATTTTTTCTGTAAGTGTCATAAGAGCATAGTACTCTTTTTAATGCTGAACACCACTTTCTATAACACTGCCCTCAGTGGGAGGTTAATAAATATTTCTTGAATAAATGAATAAATAAGTACTACTTACTTTTGTTCTTCTCCCTTCAGTATTATATCTATTTATATCTAATACATAAGGTGTCTATAATTTGTGGATTTTTTTTCCATCTGAAAGTTACCTTATATTATCACTTTTATTACGAAATCTTGCTGATTTACAAATATGCCTGAATTGATAGAAACCAAATAGTCAGTCTTTTATAGAACAGTAATTCTCAACTTCAGTGTGATAAGGAAAGTCAGTCTGCTGACAGTGCAGAATTTCAGTACATATCCCACACATTCTCATTTCATAAGTCTAGGAAGGAGTCAAAAAGTCAACACAATAAATTAGGAAAGCAGATGCTTTTGATACAGGTACTAATCTGACAACAGTTTGAGAAATACTTAGGTCTGCCCACAAATTGAATATGATAAACACTGCCTTTGAATGATAAGCATCCTGTAGATTTCTAACAAATAAAGTATAATGCATTTGCAGTTTGTTTTATATAAGGTGGATCAAAATAGTAAAATTAAAAAAGTCTTTGTTTTATGGTCCTTTTATTGATGCCTCACATTGATTTATGTTAAATGCTATGTGGTAATTAACAAAAGATTTCTCGTTCAACTAGAAAAATTTCCCTGTCTTGACTGATTTTCATCTCTAAGTAAAATTTAAGATCTACTTTTATGAGTAAACCCTGTAGTTACCCCCAAATATTTTGGTTTAGATATGGTAATTAGAATGCAGTTATTTATTTTCCAGAGAATTCCAACGATCAACACAATTTAAACATATCTCTTTTAAGACTGCTTTAGCTACATTACCAATTCAGACTTCTATCTCAATTTATGTAACTGCTTGCAACGTTATTATGTTTTATTTTCTAGGCTAAATTCCTCTTTATTTGCATCAATAATTATTATAACCACGCTTGACAGCAAGATACAGATGAACTTCTCTGTTGCAAAAGATAATTTGTCATTCTTAGCAAAAACCAAATCTATACACCTGCCTGAAATTCAATAATCTATACTAAAAATAAACTTCCATAAAAAAATAAAATAAATAGCATAACATGCCATAAAAGCAAGTTAGGGTGATAGAAGTAAGATATGGAGCAAACCACTTTCTATTTTTTATATCAAAATCACTATTAACTTTTTGACTATTTATTTAATAAGGCTTCCCTAGTGGCTCAGTAAAGAGTCTCCCTGCAGCCCAGGAGACCCGGGTTCGATTCCTGGGTCAGGATGATCCCCTGGAGAAGGAAATGGCAAACCACTCCAGTATTCTTGCCTGGAAAATTCCATGGATGGAGAAGCCTGGCAAGCTACAGTCCATGGGGTCGCAAAGAGTTGGACACGACTGAACAACTTCACTTCCTCTTTCTTTAATAAGGCTTCTTAAAAACATGAACACTATTGAATTCAAGGATTTTAAAGTGAAAAACAAAGGATGTATTTCTCAAAATTGCATTAAAAATGGGTGTGAATTGACTCTTCTAGCCATAGGTGTGAAGATATTTTCTTCAAAGTAAAAGAAAGAGCCGAAATAAGACCTTCTTAAATGAAAGACAAAAAAAAAAAAAAGGCCACTTTGACTGAGATATTGCAAATTGTTGCAAATTATGAATTATTCAGATTATCTCAAAAATATCCCATTTAACTCTGTGTTTAATCCAGCTTTGTATGAGACATTCTGAGGTTTCTGTCATCCCCAGGTTTGATTCCTTTATCTCTCAGTAGAAGGGCCACAACATTAGTTTGTAATTTAGTTTTATAAACACTTATTGAGCATATACACAGAAAATATGTACTTATTAATAGCAGGAAAGAATGAAAATGCAGATAAAAGAAAACACCATACAGTAAAAGTGGCTCTCAAACTAAGTGATAGACCTAGAATCAAAACTGATTTTGCAAGCTGTTGATTCCACAGTTAATTGTTATTGTATAAAGTTTCAGTAGACCAAAACTGTTTTATAATGAGAATTAGCTGATCAGGCAAAAACTCCAAAAAAAACAGTTTATTTTTTTTCAACCCATCAGAGAACTGAGGACATAAAATCACACACTACTGTTTTTATTCCTTACTATTTGTCAAGTTTGGTGTTGAGAATCTGACACATGTTGCCATGGATGTTCCTCACTATTTGGTCTCCACCCCTTTCAAAATACTTCCTGTATCGAAGGGGTTGGATGTCTGGAAACCAAATGCTCTAATGAGAAAGTACTAGTGAGACATTTGGAAGACAAAAGAGAGAAAGAAGTTATCATTCTCTTTCTACAAGCCTCAGGATATATGGAAGGGTTTGGCAGATACATAGTTTTAGAGTAGTCTCAGTGATTTTCGTGGATTACAGTCACCTCTCACCATTGATGTTCCCTCAGCTCTAAGGCCAGCCTGAGAGCTGGAGATGACTTTGCCTGAATTTTGTTCCTCCATCTTTTGTAAGAGTTTGTGAGCACTTCATTCTTTGTATAAAATTCCTTCGTTCATGATTGCTAGAAGATACATCTTTTCCATTCCCTACTTTGACACTGAGTCTTATAAGCTTTTTCCTCTGTACTGAGTTTAGGTGTATTTAGGTCATGTTCAGATGTAATTGTGTATGTACATGTGTATGCATATATATATACATATTTTTCTAGAGATCCACAACACAAGGGTTATCACTAACTCAAAGAAAAACATGGTTAGGTGGGAATGTTAATAGTAAACATTCAAGTGACCCTTAATATAGATAAAATACCTTGAAAATTTAGTAAGTCAAAATAGAGAATGCTATTCATATTGACGTCTTTATATTTAGCAAATAATATAACAAGATTTGGCTTTATTTGACTAGTCTATGGAAAATTTTAGAAAGTAAGAAAGTATTTTTAAAGATAACAAAACAAATAGATTTATTTTTAGGTTAAATAAAAATAATTCTTCTCAATAGTAAGCGTGCAGAATTTTACTGGCCTTTAAATATTATACCCCTTTTTTTTTTATTGGTTCTGCCAACAAAATGCTCCAGTGGTAATGCTAATTATATCTGAGTAAAGATAATAGAAGATAATTATAGAGTATAGCATATGCATGTATCCTACAGCAGAATATGATCCATTTGCTTTAGAGACCCAAGCTAAACTTAAATACCTACAAAGTTCTTTGGATGGGCTTGCTTTTGTTTATTCTAACATGACTATGTACAACAGATAATATTGTCTATACCCATAAGGAGCTCAAAGATTATTTTCAACATTGCCATTTTCTTATTCTAGGGCCTGACTCAGAAAAACTCAAAGAAGCACATTCCCTTAGATGTTGTAGTAGTTAGGACACAAACTATTTGACAACTTGGTCATATAGCTTTAATAACATGAATAGGCTCTGTTTCAGCACATACCCAGGGATGTATAGCTCCATCAAACTAAGAAATTGCAGTAATATAAGAACTTATTTTGTAAATGGGGCAGTTTAGCCAAGCATTTAACAATAATTTTGCTGGAGATTGCAGTAAAAGAAACAAGACGTCCCCGCATCAGGCCTGCAATACTTTTTCTTATAAACATTTAAGGTGAAGGAATTAAAGCATCATTTGTTCTTTATGTCTACCATTTCACCATTTGAGGCTTTGTACACTAAATTTTAGCAGCAAATGATTGTGCTTCAGAAGACAACTACCTTTTATTTATTGTAAAGTATTTTTAAGGGAAGAACAGAGGATGATTTATCTACTGTAAATACAAAAATTGAGATTATTTGTTGGCTGGGAAATCAGGTTAAAGCCACTAATCTGAGGTATGCATAACAAATCAAATATGCATCTTTAATGCAAAAGATTTTTCAGCAGGTGTATTAGAATCTACAAATACGGATTTATTTAATGTTCAAAGAAACAAGTTCAGTTTCTGAGTTAAATATATCATTTGCAATCATTTTGAAGGCAAGAGTACAAAGCATATACGTATGAGTATAATTATTATAATTTCTAAATATCTTTGTTTACATGAGGTACAGGATACAAATTGTATTGAGTAGCTAAATCCATAAGATTCTAAAATTTAAAGTGATCTTCGTGTGTGATGAATGTTTTCTTTTTATTTACTGTAACTGCAAACTTTAGAGTTGAAATTCTAAGGTATGTGTTTATGTATATACACTTAAAGATTCTAAGTCAGACCCCTTATTCCAGGTAAAATTTCATAAAGACTATGCCCAGGTGAAGGCAGGTCACTGAAATCAGAGGTGGAGGGAGGGATGGGGATCTAGATTTCCATGGTTGAGTAGAAAGTCCAAACTCATAAAGAGGGGAGTGCCATCTGTGGACAATTAATAAAAGACATGTTTGCAAAGATCTGGGGTTTGGGCATCATTGTAACACACACTATTTTTCATGTAAAAAGGATGTAATATAGCCTCCCCAATTTCCAAATCCAAGGTAGATATTCTACTGGACCTGACACTGACCAATATTTTGCAACACAGACTCATGCATTTCATTAAGAAGTAAAAAGTATAGAGTAGCACATCAGTGATGGTGGGAAAAAGAAATATAAAGTCCCCATAGCTTAGAGCTCCTTTCTCTGAAAATATGTGATAAACATACTTTCTAGGATATTGCCTTTGAAGCAGAACCACATTCCAGTTCACTTATCTCAATATGTCTCTCCAAGTTGGCAACTGGTGTCTCTCTCCAGAAAGAGTTCTTTCTAAAATATTAAGAGTAATTAAGTAACCATGGACTATCATTTTAAAACAGAAGAGTTTTATGAGACTTTAACTTTTTTTTGGATTTTGTCCTCTAGTTCTTGAATTCTGTACTATATTTTAACTTCTGATATGTTCTGCTTTTTCTCTCCAAGGTATTTTCTGGAAGCTGTTTCTGTAGAACAGCTATGGTTTTCTGAAGGTGGTGGTAGTTAAGCTTCCTACTTATGTTGCAGGGGTGAACAGATGAGATTCTTGAGTTTTTCTGTCCTTGGGGTAGTTTCATATGGGACTCTTTTCCCTCTCAAAGTTTAATAATACCCTACATAAAGCTTGTGCTATTCCATTGACTTCCATCTTTCAATTATTTTTACACTATTTTGTTATCCCAAATATTTTCTTTGTTCCCAAATTGACTTGGGGGATTTGCCCTAGAATTTTTTTTTTCAAGCTTCTCTTGTTGCTGCTAGTGTTTACTTAAGCTTAGACACTTGTGTTTTAAAAAAACAAAGATATCACTTTGCTGACAAAGATATAGTCAAAGCTATAGTTTTTCCAATAGTCATGTACAGATGTGTGAGTTGGACCATTAAGATGGTTAAGCACAGAAGAATTGATGCTTTTGAAATGTGGTGCTGCAGAAGACTTGAGAGTCCCTTGGACTGCAAGGACATCAAAGCAGTCAATCCTAAAAGAAATAAATCCTAAATATTTAGTGAAAGGACTGACGCTAAAGCCGAAGCTCCAACACTTTGGCCACCTGATGGGAAGAGCCAACTCATTGGAAAAGACCCTGTAGCTAAGGAAGACTGAAGGCAAAAGGAGAAGGGGTAGCAGAGGATAAGATGGTTATATAGCATCACTAACTCAAAGGACATGAATTTGAGCAAACTCTAGAAGATAGTGAAAGACAGGAACAATGGCATGCTGCAGTCCATTTAGATGCAAAGAGTAGGACACAGTTTAGCAACTGAACAATAAGAACAGCAAGACACTTCCTTAAGAGTGAATGGTTTTGATTTGGCTTCTCCAAAACCTGCCCTTACCCTTTGATCATCTATTCATAATCTACAGTTATATGATGTTTAATTTTTTGAGATGTTTTGAAAAAATTTCTCCATTTACTCTCCATGCAGGTGATAAATTCTTATTACCAGGAGAACCAACAAGAACAACAACAAAATAGTAATAACTACATCTCTGAGGAAATTCTGAAAAAACAGGATTCTGGTGCTCAGGGTTATATTTTATACTGATCATATATTTTGTTATATATATTATTATATACTCTTAATTTAAAAGAATTGCATTTTAACATGTTATGAGGCTTTAATTTGTCATGGGGATTGAACCTGTGTCCTCTTCAGTGGAAGCACAGAATCTTAAACACTGGGCCATCAGGGAAGTCCCCTAAAAAATTATTTTTGAAGAACAGCTTTAATCATGAATATATTTAGGATATATTATTTAGTTAGCATGAGATTGTGAGGTGAAATACAGGATACTCAGTTAAATGTGAATTTCTGATTATAAAGTGAACTATTTTTAGGATAAATATGTCTCACTAAACGTTGGAGACGTATAGAAAATAAAAACACGAACACCCACATTAAATACATTGGAGATTAAAGAAAATCCAACAAAGAACAAAGTTTTTCAGGAAATATTTCATTTAGCAATTTCAAGAGGTCCAAAATTTATGTATTTCTGGAAATTGTTTTTCTTTAATAGATGAAACATAAGATAGAAGAAAAAAAAAGCACTTCAAAACACTTATTAGCCAATCTTAGCATTGATGAGATTACCACCGCACATAAATCAAATAATAAAGAATAAAATGTTCTCAAAATCTGGAAGAAAGCACTACTAAGTAAGAAAAATCACAAGCAGCCAAAATTGTTATAAATCATTTTACAATATCTAAAAACAAATGACAATATCTGAAATGTATTGGCAGTGTCCCATACAGCTGGAGATATAGTCAAGGCAGGCTTTCACATATTTAAATTGATTTCTAAAAAGCTCTTCCCATTAGTTTCTAGTTCTCTCTATTTCCTAACATCTATGCTACTAAACGGAGAAGGCAATGGCACCCCACTCCAGTACTCTTGCCTGGAGAATCCCCGGGAAGGGAGCCTGGTGGGCTGCCGTCTATGGGGCTGCACAGAGTCGGACACGACTGAAGTGACTTAGCAGTAGCATGCTACTAAAATGAGAGATTCTGATTATTAATTTGTTCTGATGAAAAACAGTAAATCCTTAATAGCTTATGAACTCTATTTCTAGTTAGGTGCTGTATTACCTGGATTAAGTGAGTTCAAGTGTCACTGGCACATTCTATTCCTCTTTTAAATACCTGGGATCCTATTCATTCTGTACTCCTTGAACTGAGGCTTTAGCATTCATGGGGGTAGGAGATAACTTTCCAAGGTATCCAAAAAGCCATTGAACAAATGTGTCGAAACTTATTAGAATATGGAATGAATAAAGGACGGCCACTTGCACCAGATCTTGATGTGTCAATTTATATGAATATTGAAGAATCTCAGGAACACCTTATGGAAAAATTCAGACTTAAATTGAAGAAAGTAGGGAAAACCACTAGGCTATTCAGCTGTGACCTAAATCAAATCCCTTTTGACTATATAATGGAAGTGACAAATATTTTCAAGGGATTAGATCTGATAGAGTGCGTGAAGAGCTATGGATGGAGTTTAGTGACATTGTACAGGAGGCAGTGATCAAGAGCATCCCCAAGGAAAAGAAATTCAAAAAAGTGAAATGGTTGTCTAAGGGGGCCTTACAAATAGCTGTGAAAAGAAGACAAGTGAAAGGCAAAGGAGAAAAGAAAAGATATACCCATTAGAATGTAGAGTTCCAAAGAATAGCAGGGAGAGATCAGAAAGCCTTTCTCAGTGATCAGTGCAAAGAAATAGATGAAAACAATAGAATGGGAAAGATTAGAGATCACTTCAAGAAAATGAGAGACACCAAGACAACATTTCATGCAAAGATGGGCACAATACAGGACAGAAGTGGTATGGACATAACAGAAGCTGAAGATATTAAGAAGAGATGGCAAAAATACACAGAAGTGTCTTGTCAAATGTGTCATCACTCAGTCGTGTCTGACTCTTTGTGACCCCATGGACTGTAGCCTACAAGGTGCCTCCGTCCATGGGATTTTCCAGGCAAGAGTACTGGAGTGGGTTGCCATTTCTACAAAAAAGGTCATAATGTCCTGGATAACCATAATGATAACCAAAATTCTTAAAGAGATGGAAATACCAGACCACCATATCTGCCTCCTGAGAAATCTATATGCAGGTCAAGAAGCAACAGTGAGAACCGGACATGGAAAAACAGAGTGATTCTAAATTGGGAAAGGAGTACATCAAGGCTGTATACTGTCACCCTGCTTACTTAACCTATATACAGAGTACATCATGAAAAATGCTGAGCTGGATGAAGCACAAGCTGGAATAAAGACTGCTTGGAGAAATATCAGTAACCTCAGATATGCAGATGACACCACCCTTATGGCAGAAACCAAAGAGGAACTAAAGAGCCTCTTGATGAAAGCGAAAGAGGAGAATGAAACACTGGCTACAAACTCAAGATTCAGAAAATGAAGATCATAGCATCTGGTCCCATCAGTTCAATTCAGTCGCTCAGTGGTGTCCAATTCTTTGTGACCCTATGAACTGCAGCACACCAGGCCTCCCTATCCATCACCAACTCCTAGAGTTTACTCAAACTCATGTCCATTGAGTTGGTGATGCCATCCAACCATCTCATGCTCTGTCATCCCCTTCTCCTCCTGCCTTCAATCTTTCCCAGCATCAGGGTCTTTTCAAATGAGTCAGTTCTTCACATAAGGTGGCTAAAGTACTGGAGTATTGGTTTTAATATGCTGATCCCATCATTTCATTGCAAATAGATGGGGAAATAATGGAAACCAGTGACAGATTTTATTTTCCAAGCCTCCAGAATCACTGCAGATGGTGACTGCAGCCTTGAAATTAAAAGATGCTTGCTCTTTGGAAGAAAAGCTATGACCAACCTAGACAGCATATTAAAAAGCAGAGGCATTACTTTGCCAACAAAGATCCATCTAGTCAAGGCTATGGTTTTTCCTGTGGTCATGTATGGATGTGAGAGTTGGGCCATAAAGAAAGCTGAGTACTGAAGAATTGATGCTTTTGAACTGTAGTTTTGGAGAAGACTCTTGAGAGTCCCTTGGACTGCAGGGAGATCAAACCAGTCAATCCTAAAGGTGATCAATGCTTTATGTTCATTGGAAGGACTGATGCTGAAGCTGAATCTCCCAGGACTTTGTCCACCTGATGCCAAGAACTGACTCATTGGAAAAGACCCTGATGCTGGGAAATTTTGAATGCAGGAGGAGAAGGGAATGAAATAGTTGGATGGCATCACCAACTTGATGAACATAAATTTCAGCAAGCTCCAGGAGGTGGGGATGGACAGGGGAACCTGGTGTGTTGCAGTCCATGGGCTCACAAAGAGTCATACAGGAATGAACAACTAAACAGCAACAAGAGTAGTCTTTATCACTCCATGAAACAGTTAGAAAATAATATAATGTAATTATATTTCCCTTGTGACATTTACTATAGTTGATTGTCATTGCTTTTTAATCATATTTCTTTATCAATATTCTGAGCAAGAAAGCAGAGTCTGTCTACCATGACTGACATAGTTATCATGCCTTGTTCAATAAATATTTTCTCAAAAAATGAGCAAGTGAATAAACATGAAGACTACTGATAGTCTGGTAAAACAAACAGCATGTTGTTACGCTAATGAAAAACAATATCTGATTATTTAACCAATGATGCATTTAACACACATTATAAAAACATGAACTGGAGGTCACTAGTTTTGCAGTATCATATGTATGTGACTTTAACAGGATGGCCTGTAACTGAAATCTTTAATCATTGTTACAAGTCTGCTAGTACTATAAGGCTCTCACATAGTTTGGTTTATATTTCTAAGGTTTCATCACTCTCTGGGTTTCCTCAAATCAGAAGAACCAATTCTGGAAATGCTTTTTAAAAAGAGTTCTTGTGAACTCTAACATATTTGAAACTTTATGAACCCTTTTGAGAATTATTTCCTGGATTCTGTAAAAATGGGCATTCACATGGCATTTTGCTTTCAGAATATTAATAGATCACCTTATTCTGTATCATGTAATAGACACAGATTGATCATTTTAAAAAGTGAGATCAATCTTGAACTATTCAGTTCAGTTCAGCCCTTCAGTCATGTCTGACTTTTTGCGACCCCATGAACCACAGCACGCCAGGCCTCCCTACATATCACCAAATCCCAAAGTCCACTCAAACCCATGTCCATCAAGTCAGTGATGCCACCCAACCATCTCATCCCCTGTTGTCCCCTTCTCCTCCTGCCCTCAATCTTTCCCAGCATCAGGGTCTTTTCAAATGAGTCAGCTCTTCACATCAGATGGCCAAAGTATTGGAGTTTCAGCTTCAACATCAGTCCTTCCAATGAACACCCAGGAATGATCTCCTTTATGATGGACTGGTTGGATCTCCTTGCAGTCCAAGGAACTCTTAAGAGTATTCTCCAACACCACAGTTCAAAAGCATCAATTCTTTGGCGCTCACCTTTCTTTATAGTCCAATTCTCACTTCCATACATGACCACTGGAAAAACCATAGCCTTAACTAGACAGACCTTTTTTGGCAAAGTAATGTCTCTGCTTTTGAATAGGCTATCTAGGTTGGTCATAACTTTCCTTCCAAGGAGTAAGCATCTTTTAATTTCCGGGCTACAGTCACCATCTGCAATGATTTTGGAGCCCCAAAAAACAAAGTCAGTCACTGTTTCCACTGTTTCCCCATCTATTTGCCATGAAGTGATGGGACCAGATGCCATGATCTTCGTTTTCTGAATGTTGAGCTTTAAGCCAACTTTTTCACTCTCCTCTTTCACTTTCATCAAGAGGCTTTTTAGTTCCTCTTCACTTTCTGCCATAAGGGTGGTGTCATCTGCATATCTGAGGTTATTGATATTTCTCATGGCAATCTTGATTCCAGCTTGTGCTTCTTCCAGGCCAGTGTTTCTCATGATGTATTCTGCATATAAATTAAATAAGGAGGGTGACAATATACAGCCTTCACATACTCCTTTTCCTATTTGGAACCATTCTGTTATTTCATGTCCATTTCTAACTGTTGCTTCCTGAACTGCATATAGGTTTCTCAAAAGGCACGTCAGGTGGTCTGGTATTCCTATCGCTTTCAGAATTTTCCACAGTGTATTGTGATCCACACGAAGACTCTACACATGGACATCACCAGATGGTCAACACCAAAATCAGATTGATTATATTCTTTGCAGCCAAAGATGGAGAAGCTCTATACAGTCAGCAAAAACAAGACTGGAAGCTGACTGTGGCTCAGATCATGAACTCCTTATTGCCAAATACAGAATGAAATTGAACAAAGTGGAGAAAACCACTAAACCATTTAGGTATGACCTAAATAAAATCCCTTATGACTATACAGTGGAAGTGAGAAATAGATTTAAGGGACTAGATTTGATAGACAGAGTGCCTGATGAACTATGGATGGAGGTTCATGACATTGTACGAGACAGGAATAAAGACCATCCCCAAGAAAAAGAAATGCAAAAAAGCAAAGTGGCACTCTGAGGAGGCCTTACAAGTAGCTGTGAAAAGAAGGGAAGTGAAAAGCAAAGGAGAAAAGGAAAGATATACCCATTTGAATGCAAAGTTCCAAAGGAGAGATCAGAAAGCCTTCCTCAGTCATCAATACAAAGAAATAGAGGAAAACAGTAGAATGGGAAAGACTAGAGATCTGTTCAAGAAAATTAGAGACACCAAGGGAACATTTCATGCAAAGATGGGCTCAATCTTGAATTGAGGGCATTTTAAATAATTATGGAACCAAACACCTTAGCTTTATCCCTTGACCCTATTAGGAATACCACTGGTCAAGTAAGTCATTTTCCCAGTTAACTATCAAAGTTATAAGCGAAAGAAGCCCTGTACTGTGTCTATGCTGCTGCTAAGTCGCTTCAGTCGTGTCTGACTCTGTGCGACCTCATAGACAGCAGCCCACCAGGCTCCCCCGTCCCTGGGATTCTCCAGGCAAGAACACTGGAGTGGGTTGCCATTTCCTTCTCCAATGCATCAAAGTGAAAAGTTAAAGTTAAGTCCCTCAGTCATGTCCGACTTTTAGCGACCCCATGGACTGCATCCCAGCAGGCTCCACCATCCATGGGATTTTCCAGGCAAGAGTACTGGAGTGGGGTGCCACTGCCTTCTCCCACTGTGTCTATAAGGACATTCTAATAAAAATTATAAATTATGTCTGTATGATTAGAATTAAAATGCTAATGATGATTATGGTTTAACAGCAAAAACAATCATCTGGCATCAGACAAACCACTGTACTTGATAGGTGGCCTACATTGAAATTCAGATCATAAACCATTATATTTACATTCAGGGCAAGCTTTTTGAAACCCTTGAACAAGACTTCATTTTTATATTTCCCAAAACTACTCCTCTGACTGACAGAAGAATGCTCTTGGGAGACAAATTTTCTATGATTTCAAATTCTTTAACTTATGGAATTACTACTAGATTCTTTATCATATATTTATGAGTTAGACTTGTTATGACACATTCATATACTGACATGTGACTCATGATGTGACATGTGAACAATGAATTCTATAAGTTTTTGCCATGGTACAGTATCATTAACCTTCTTAAATTTACTACTTCTTCTCTTTACATTTGCTATTTTTGATTTAATTTGTCAAAAAGTATAGCATGCTGTAATTCTGTAAATTAACAAAGCAAGTAACCTATTATAAAGTTACATAGCTGGAAGGGAACATAGTTTTTCTAACTGCTTGGCTGAGTGCCTCTAAGGGCAAAAGAGAATAAATTAGTATTTATCCTGAGTTCCTGAAGACAGAAACTAAAACAGCTATGGGTGAAATCTCATTAAATACACATACTTTAACAAATTGTACATATGCAGCATTTACTGTAAAATCTATTGAAAAGCTTCAGACTGATCAAAAAAGATGAAATATCTAATAAATTAAAAATTTGTTTGAAGCACATAATTAATTTTGTATTTTTAAAAACCAACATGTAATAACAGCACTCAGCATATATTTAGAAGAGATACTGAATTCTTCCTGTTAGGTCAACACAATTTCTGTCCTTTATTGTGCCCATCTTTACATGAAATGTTCCCTTGTCATCTCTAATTTTCTTGAAAAGATCTCTAGTCTTTCAGCATTCTGTTGTTTTCCTCTATTTCTTTGTATTGATCACTGAGGAAGGCTTTCTGATCTCTCCTTGCTATTCTTTGGAGCTCTGCGTTCAAGTGAGTATATCTTTTCTTTTATCCTTTGCTTTTCACTTCTCTTCTTTTCTCAGCTATTTGTAAGGCCTCCTCAGACAACCATTTTGCCTTTATGCATTTCTTTTTCTTGGGGATTTTCTTGATCCCCGTCTCCTGTACAATGTCACAAACCTCTGACCATCGTTCTTCAGGCGCTCTATCAGATCTAATCCCTTGAATCTATTTGTCACTTTGACTGTATAATTGTAAGGGATTTGATTTAAGTCATACCTGACTGGTCTAGTGGTTTTCCCTACTTTCTTCAATTTAAGTCTGAATTTGGCAAAAAGGTGTTCATGATCTAAGCCACAGTCAGCTCCTGGTCTTATTTTTGCTGACTGTATAGAGCTTCTCCATCTTTGGCCATAAAGAATAGAATCAATGTGATTTCAGTATTGTCCATTTGGTGCTGTCCATGTGTAGTCTTCTCTTTCGTTACTGGAAGAGGATGTTTGTTATGACCAGTGTGTCCTCTTGGCAAAACTCTATTAACCTTTCCCTTGTTTCATTCTGTACTCCAAGACCAAATTTGCCTGTTACTCCAGGTATTTCTTGACTTCCTACTTTTGCATTCCAGTCCCCTATAATGAAAATGACATCTTTTGGGGGTTTTAGTTCTAGAAGGTCTTGTAGGTCTTCATAGAATGGTTCAACTTCACCTTCTTCAGCATTGCATTACTGGTCAGTGCATAGACTTGGATTACTCTGGTATTTAATGGTTTACCTTGAAAAGTTAGAGATCATTCTGCTGTTTTTGAGATTGCATCCGAGTACTATATTTCGGACTCTTTTGATGACTATGATGGCTACTCCATTTTTTCTAAGGGATTCTTGCTCACAGTAGTAGACATAATTGTCATCTGAGTTAAATTCACCCATTCCAGTCCATTTTAGTTCACTGATTCCTAAAATGTCAATGTTCACTCTTGCCACCTCCTGTTTGAGCACTTCCAATTTGCCTTGATTCATGGGCCTAACATTCCAGGTTCTTATGCAATATTGCTCCCACAGCATGCACTTTACTTCTATCACCAGTCCCATCCACAGCTGGGTGTTGTTTTGGCTTTGGCCTCATTTCTTTATTCTTTCTGGAGTGATTTCTCCACTGATCCCCAGCAGCATATTGGGCACTTACCAACCTAGAGAGTTCATCTTTCAGTGTCCTATCTTTTTTCCTTTTCATACTGTTCATGGGGTTCTCAAGGCAAGAATACTGAAGTGGTCTGCCATTCCCTTTTCCAGTGAACCATGTTTTGTCAGAACTCTCCACCATGACCTGTCCATCTTGGATGGCCCTACATGGCATGGTTCATAGTTTCACTGAGTTAGAGAAGGCTGAGGTCCATGTGATCAGATTGGTTACTTTTCTGTGATTGTGATTTTCAGTCTATCTGCCCTCTGATGGAGGAGGATAAGAGGCTTATGGATGCTTTCTGATGGGAGAGCCTGACTGAGGGGGAAACTGGGTCTTCTTCTGATGGGAGGGGCCATGCTCAGTAAATCTTTAATCCAATTTTCTCCTGATGAGTGGGGCTGTGTTCCCTCCATGTTGTTTGCCCTGAGACCAAACTATGGTGGAGGTAATGAGAGTAATGGCGACTTCCTTCAAAAGGTCCCATGCATGCACTGCTACACTCAGTGCCCCCAACCCTGCAGCAGACTACCGCTGACCCGTGTCTCTGCCGGACACTCCTGGACACTCATGAGCAAGGCTGGGTCAGTCTTTTGTTAGGTCACTGCTCCTTTCTTCTGGGTTCTGATGCACACAAAGTTCTATTTGTGCCCTCCAAGAGTCTATTTCCTCAGTCCTGTGTAAGTTCTAGCAGCTCTATGGTGGGATTAATGGGAAACTCCTCCAAGAGGGCTTATGCCATACCCAGGTGTACTTCACCCAAAGCCCCTGACTCTGTGGCAGTGCATTGTTGACCCATACCACCACAGGAGACACTCAAGCACAGTTCTCTCTCAGTCTCTGTGGGGTCTCTGGGTCCTGGTTCACACAAGGTTTGTTTGAGCCATCTGAGCATCTCTGGTGGGTATGGAATTTGATTCTAAATGTGATTTTGCCCCTCCTCCCATCTTGCTGGGGCTTCTGCTATGTATCTCCTCAAAGTCGCTCCAGTGCCTACTGTCTTGCTGGAGCTTCTCTGTCCTTGGACTGGGGTATCTCCTCACAGCGGCTCCTGCACCATTTCACCACCACTCCAGTGTTAGTCGCATGAAAGTGTTAGTCACATCCAACCCTCTGTGATGCCATGGAATATACAGCTCACTAGGCCCCTCTGTCCATGGAATTCTCGAGGCAAGAATATTAGACTGGGTAGTCATCCCCTTCTTCAGGTCGTCTTCCTGATCCAGGGATCAAACCCGGGTCTCTTGCATTGCAGCCAGATTTTTCAATTGTTGTTGTTCAGTTCCTCAGTCATGTCTGACTCTTTTTGACCTCGTGGACTGCAGCATGCCAGGTTTCTCTGTCTTTTACCATGTCTCAGAACTTGCTCAAACTCATATTCATCGAGTCAGTGATGCCATCCAACCGTTTCATCCTCTGTCATCCCCTTCTCCTCCTGCCTTCAAAATTTCCCATTATCTGGATCTTTTCCAATGAGTCAGTTCTTGGCATCAGGTGGCCAAAGTACTGGGAGATTCAGCTTCAGCATAAGTCCTTCCAAAGAACACCCAGGACTGATCTCCTTTAGGATGGACTGGTTGGACCTCCTTGTAGTCCAAGGGACTCTCAGGAGTCTTCTCCAACAACAGTTCAAAAGCATCAGTTCTTCAGTACTCAGCTTTCTTTATGGTCCAACTCACACTAGAAAAACCATAGCCTTGACTAGATGGACCTTTGTTGGTAATGTCTCTGCTTTTTAATATGCTGTCTAGGTTGGTCATAGCTTTTCTTCCAAGGAGCAAGTGTCTTTTAATTTCAAGGCTGCAGTCATCATTTGCAGTGATTCTGGAGCCTGGGAAAATAAAATCTGTCAGTGGTTACATTCTTTCCCCATCTATTTGCAATGAAGTGATACAACCAGATGTAATGATCTTCATTTTTTGAATGTTAAGCCATATTTTCATTCTCCTATTTCACTAGGAATATATCAGTCTTTCTAATGAATATTCACAGTTCAAAGCATCAGTTCTTCATTGCTCAGCCTTCTTTAGAACTATATAAGAGAAATTATATTTTATTTGATACCTAAATGGTGTTGGACCAAGGGATAAGGCTAGAAGAGGAAAATATTTCAGGTTGAGGAATATAAATGTGTCAATAACATCTATTATTTGATGATTATTTGTTTATGCCGGTTTTACTTTGTCCTCAGTAAAATGCTGCTGCTGCTGCTGCTGCTAAGTCGCTTCAGTCATGTCCGACTCTGTGCGACCCCATAGACGGTAGCTCACCAGGCTCCCCTGTTCCTGGGATTCTCCAGGCAAGAACACTGGAGTGGATTACCATTTCCTTCTCCAATGCATGAAAGTGAAAAGTTAAAGTGAAGCTGCTCAGTCATGTCCAACTCTTAGCGACTCCATGCACTGCATCCCAGTAGGCTCCTCCATCCATGGGATTTCCCAGGCAAGAGTACTGGAGTTGGATACCATTGCCTTCTCCCTTAGTAAAATAGGAGAGGTTTAATTATTTTTCTAATCGTGGCTGCAAATATATTTAAGCAATTCCCAGATAATATCAGGAGTGTGGATTAGAAGAGAGGTGTTTAATATCTAGAAGAAAACTATCTATATATTTATCTATCATCTATTGAGAGATAGACAAAAAAGAATGAGAGAAGAAAGGGTGGTAAATATTAACTCTAAAAGATACAATAGAAAGCAAAATGAAAGAAATGGGTCTCTTAGGTGTAAGTTTGCATCAAGGTAAATCAAGGACGTTCTCTTTCCTATGGAATTTTGATCTGAGAATTCTGAAAAATGACAGTTCTAGAAGAGAAAACAGGACTGTTTCCTATAAGACATTCAAAAGACCTTCAGTGTTTATTATTTTTGTTTGTTTTGAGTAAGGTTTTCTGGTTTATTTTTGTCTATTAATTTTAAACAGAGATTTAATTAGAACTTATTAAAAGACGTGTCAAAATAACACCTGAAAAATGATTATTTTACGCACTTTTTTAAAAAGATAAAGCAACCAACCCATGGAACATTGAGATAAATTTTGCATTTGCTGTAAGATGAATGGAAAAGAAGGATATTACATTTCATTTAATGTGTTTACATATTTTATTCATATGGTTTCTCTGATTCTTTTTCTTCTCTCTAATTAGGAAATAACAAATTCTAAATATTAAATGTTTCTGTTCATCTTTGAATCTTTTTTTTTTAAGTTGCATGGTCAATGTCAAAGCTCATGTGATATTGCACACTGATACTCTTTATGTCTCTCTTCATTCAGTAAGAGGCAGAGCTTGAAAATGACCAATTATCGATTTATTTTTTATTTTTTTTATTTTTTAACTTTACAATATTGTATTGGTTTTGCCATATATTAACATGAATCTGCCACAGGTACGTATTGCTCTGATTTATTTTATGTATGCAATTTTGGCTAAAGAAAACCGAGAGTCACTTTGCCTCTATTTTGCAATTTATAGATTCAGTAGATGAAATCATTGAAATCAAAATGACTTGGATAATTTTATTTATTGTAGGGAAAAAGACCACCTAAAACTTCCTTAGAATTTAATTTCCATTTTCAATGCCTCTGGAGATCATTTTCAAAGCAAAGGGAATCTCAAAGTAATTCATATTCAGGTTATTTTTCCTTCCAACCTCAGTCTTTAGTAATGCATTATTTTCAGTATCAAAATGGCTGATTTGTCATTTATTTATTTAACAATTTAAAGAGTGTGGTGTGTATGTTTGCCTTTGCCCATATGTTTACCTGGAACGCAAATGCACAATCTGAATCATATTCATGGAATGATAAAATATGGATAAACAGAAAGTAGCTTTGGGGTAGGGTTGCATCTTGACAGCAATGAATCAAAGAATCTAAATATTGAAAGGGCCCTGCAGCTATCACCTGGGCCTGTTTCTTAACTCCAAAGAGTTGAATACCCCAGACAACTAAAGTAGTTGGCTGTCGATTGCACATATAATAATGGAGTCATCACAAAAAGTACTTGTTTCCACAACTCTAGGGAATCTGGAATTTTAAACTTCATCACAAATCCTGTTACTGAAGAGAGTAATTTTGTGTGTATCCTGATTTTCAGACAGCATCTCTGCATAATATCAAATACATTCAGCAGAACTATACATTTTATTAATAACTTTATGTCATTGTGTGCTCAGCCACTCAATCATGTCTGACTGTTTGTGACCCCATACACTGCAGCCCGACAGACTCATCTGTTTATGTAATTTTCCAGGCAAGAATAGTAGAATGGGTTACCTTTTCCTCCTCCAGGGGATCTGCCTGACCCAGGGATCAAACCCGCAGTCTCTTGCACCTTCTGCATTGGCAAGATTCTTAAACAGCAGAGCAACCTGGAAAGCCTCTTTATTTTTCTTTTTAATTTAATTTTATTTAATTTTACAATATTGCCTTGGTTTTGCCATATATCAAAATGAATCTGCCACGGGTATACATGTGTTCCCCATCCTGAACCTTCCTCCCTCCTCCCTCCCCTTACCATCCCTCTGGGTCGTCCCAGTGCTTCAGCCCCAAGCATCCAGTATCGTGCATCGAACCTGGACTGGGGACTCGTTTCATATATGATATTATACATATTTCAATGCCATTCTCCCAAATCATCCCACCCTCTCCCTCTCCCACAGAGTCCAAAAGACTGTTCTATCCATCAGCGTCTCTTTTGCTGTCTCGTATACAGGGTTATTGTTACCATCTTTCTAAATTCCATATATATGCGTTAGTATACGGTATTGGTGTTTTTCTTTCTGGCTTACTTCACTCTGTATAATAGGCTCCAGTTTCATCCACCTCATTAGAACTGATTCAAATGTATTCTTTTTAATGGCTAATACTCCATTGTGTATATGTACCACGGCTTTCTTATCCATTCATCTGCTGATGGACATCTAGGTTGCTTCCATGTCCTGGCTATTATAAACAGTGCTGCGATGAACATTGGGGTACACGTGTCTCTTTCCCTTCTGGTTTCCTCAGTGTGTATGCCCAGCAGTGGGATTGCTGGATCATAAGGCAGTTCTATTTCCAGTTTTTTAAGGAATCTCCACACTGTTCTCCATAGTGGCTGTACTAGTTTGCATTCCCACCACCAGTGTAAGAGGGTTCCCTTTTCTCCACACCCTCTCCAGCATTTATTGCTTGTAGATTTTGGATCGCAGCCATTCTGACTGGCGTGAAATGGTACCTCATAGTGGTTTTGATTTGCATTTCTCTGATAATGAGTGATGTTGAGCATCTTTTCATGTGTTTGTTAGCCATCTGTATGTCTTCTTTGGAGAAATGTCTATTTAGTTCTTTGGCCCATTTTTTGATTGGGTCATTTATTTTTCTGGAGTTGAGCTGTAGGAGTTGCTTGTATATTTTTGAGATTAGTTGTTTGTCAGTTGCTTCATTTGCTATTATTTTCTCCCATTCTGAAGGTTGTCTTTTCACCTTGCTAATGGTTTCCTTTGTTGTGTAGAAGCTTTTAAGTTTAATTAGGTCCAATTTTTTTATTTTTGCTTTTATTTCCAATATTCTGGGAGGTGGGTCATAGAGGATCCTGCTGTGATGTATGTCAGAGAGTGTTTTACCTATGTTCTCCTCTAGGAGTTTTATAGTTTCTGGTCTTACATTTAGATCTTTAATCCATTTTGAGCTTATTTTTGTGTATGGTGTTAGAAAGTGTTCTAGTTTCATTCTTTTACAAGTGGTTGACCAGTTTTCCCAGCACCACTTGTTAAAGAGATTGTCTTTAATCCATTGTATATTCTTGCCTCCTTTGTCAAAGATAAGGTGTTCATAGGTGCATGGATTTATCTCTGGGCTTTCTATTTTGTTCCATTGATCTATATTTCTGTCTTTGTGCCAGTACCATACTGTCTTGATGACTGTGGCTTTGTAGTAGAGCCTGAAGTCAGGCAGGTTGATTCCTCCAGTTCCATTTTTCTTTCTCAAGATAGCTTTGGCTATTCGAGGATTTTTGTATTTCCATACAAATTGTGAAATTATTTGTTCTAGCTCTTTACAAAGAATACCATAGGTAGCTTGATAGGGATTTCATTGAATCTATAAATTGCTTTGGGTAGTATACTCATTTTCACTATATTGATTCTTCCAATCCATGAACATGGTATATTTCTCCATCTATTAGTGTCCTCTTTGATTTCTTTCACCAGTGTTTTATAGTTTTCTATATATAGGTCTTTAGTTTCTTTAGGTAGAGAAGGCAATGGCAACCCACTCCAGTACTCTTGCCTGGAAAATCCCATGGACGGAGGGGCCTGGTGGGCTGCAGTCCATGGTGTTGCTAGGAGTCGGACACGACTGAGCGACTTCACTTTATGTTTTCACTTTCATGCATTGGAGAAGGAAATGGCAACCCACTCCAGTGTTCTTGCCTGGAGAATCCCAGGGACGGGGGAGCCTGGTGGGCTGCCGTCTAGGTGGTCGCACAGAGTCGGACACGATTGAAGTGACTTAGCAGCAGCAGCAGCAGCAGTTTCTTTAGGTAGATACATTCCTAAGTATTTTATTCTTTTCATTGCAATGGTGAATGGAATTGTTTCCTTAATTTCTCTTTCTATTTTCTCAGTATTAGTGTATAGGAATGCAAGGGATTTCTGTGTGTTGATTTTATATCCTGCAACTTTACTATATTCATTGATTAGTTCTAGTAATTTTCTGGTGAAGCCTTTAGGGTTTTCTATGTAGAGGATCATGTCATCTGCAAACAGTGAGAGTTTTACTTCTTCTTTTCCAGTTTGGATTCCTTTTATTTCTTTTTCTGCTCTGATTGTTGTGGCCAAAACTTCCAAAACTATGTTGAATAGTAATGGTGAAAGTGGGCACCCTTGTCTTGTTCCTGACTTTTGAAGAAATGCTTTCAATTTTCCACCATTGAGGAGAATGTTTGCTGTGGGTTTGATTATTATGTTGAGGTATGTTCCTTCTATTCCTGCTTTCTGGAGAGTTCTCATCATAAATGGATGTTGAATTTTGTCAAAGGCTTTCTCTGCATCTACTGAGATAATCATATGGTTTTTATTTTTCAATTTGTTAATGTGGTGTATTACATTGATTGATTTGCGGATATTGAAGAATCCTTGCATCCCTGAGATAAAGCTCACTTGGTCATGGTGTATGATATTTTTAATGTGTTGTTGGATTTTGATTGCTAGAATTTTGTTAAGGATTTTTGCATCTATTTCATCAGTTATATTGGCCTGTAGTTTTCTTTTTTTGTGGCATCTTTGTCAGGTTTTGGTATTGGGGTGATGGTGGCCTCATAAAATGAGTTTGGAAGTTTACCTTCCTCTGCAATTTTCTGGAAGAGTTTGAGTAGGATAGGTGTTAGCTCTTCCCTCTTTGTATCATTAGTGTCTGGCAGTGGTGCTAGTGGTAAAGAGCCTGCCAGGCATGGCAACCCACTCCAGTATTCTTGCCTGAAGAATCCCATGAACAGAGGAGCCTGGGTGGACTACAATCCATAGGATCACAAAGAGTCAGACATGACTGAAAGTGACTTAGCACTTGCATGCTTGGCACGTTGACAGGATCCACTTAATTTTAAAAATAATAGCTGGTGATATCACAAATGCATGGGAACTGTGAGGGAATTATCCCTGATTTTTATGTGACTTATAGGTTAACAGATTATCTAGCTCAGAAGTTCTTCTATAAATCAAGGAAAACAGAAAAAAATCACACCTTCTAATGGTGTAACAGAGAACAAACCTGACTCCATATTGTATTTATTCCTTTAGCTCCACCCACTGTGCTCTGTGCTTAGTTATGGTGGCTCTGCACCTTTGTAAAAGAGTGTTGCTTAGAACCTGAATTATACTTAATAGCCCTTTCTCAAGGCTCGGAACTTTAAAGATATAACTCTTTCCATTCACTCAGACATAAAAATCTTAGGACAGAAAATAATGTTTATCTTGTTGGAGGTTTCCAGAAATGTCCTGACCAGATATAGTTGGATAGGAGTAAAAACAAAGGACTATCACATCCCCTCTGGGGTCTGGTCAGCACCAAGAAGTTTGCAACAACTAGCTACAACTCCTCTCCTTTGAGTGTAAAAGAAGTCTGAATTCCACATAACTTGGAGGAAATGGTAGTCTGCCATCTTCATTTGCTGGCTTTCCTAATATAGGCACAATCTCTTACCCCAACACCTCTTGATTTATTGGCCCATTATTCAAGGAACAGTAGGAACTTGGATTTTGTAACAATGACATTAATTTCTTTATGAAATACTTCAAAGCTTTGTTTAGTTTTCATTATAATGACTGTTTAAAGGATGAAAAATCAACTTGAGAAACTGGCTGCTGAGAAATAAAAGCCTGAACTGCCTGTCTTTGGCCACTTATCAGTTACAAATGGCATTTTCAGCACCCTTTTCTCTTTTGTCTTTGGCTGCTGAGATACCTTGTAAAGGGAAGAATCACAAAGACAATTCAGTGAAATCACAGAACACAGAAAAGGCCAAAGGTACACAGTTTAGTGTTATCTTTCAGGGGCCATATGAGGCCATAAAATTCTAACACCTAATTCCTGTAAGAAAGCTTGTAAAAAGTAGAGAAAATAGTGCATCATAAATCCAGCCCTCTGCCACTGACTGCAGCAAAAGAGAATCTGGTACAATTTAATTTGTTTTAGTTACAAGGTTAAGAATGTAATCTTGTGACAAACAGTTCTATAATCAGGATTAAGCTTCAGTGTACTTCAGATGATAAGCTTTGTGATAGAAAATTACAGAGGAATTTTCTCAACTAAACTTCATTCCACTCTACTTATTTCTTTTAAGGATCTGCCAAGGTTTTTAAAAAAATGTCTAATATGCAATGCATTGAAATTTGGAAACAACATTTCTAATTATATGAGAGGCTATTATAGATATAATAACTATCTTTTATATATAACTATTCATTTATAATAGGGTTTTCCTAGTGGCTCAGACAGTAAAGAATCTGTCTACAATGCAGGAGACCCTGGTTCAATCCCTGGGCCAGGAAAATCCCTGGAAAAAAAGGGATGGCTATCCACTTCAGTGTTCTTGCCTGAAGAATTCCATGGACAGAAGAGCCTGGTGGGTTACAGTCCATGGGGTTGAAAAAGTTGGACATGACTGAGTGACTAACACTTTAAATATATTTATAATATACCTACCAATTTGAAAGTAGATTTTTTTGTTTTTTTTTTCCTAATCAAGCTCACTTTTTGGGTCTTTGCAATTGCAAATGTTTTGAGAGACAATGTATCAGTATATGCAAACATTTTGAATTATCTTTATGGTTAAATCAGAATTGGCTGAGGCATTTGCTCTTGTAGATTTGTTTGCTTTCCTATTTTTGCTTCTAGTCTGAAAAGACTTCCAGTAAAATTTTCAGAAAGGTCATTTTTTTTCCCCCAAAGTTTTGAAATTCCTTGAGGTTTTTCCCATTTCAATTCATACAATTAATCTCAAAAGGGAATCTCATTGTAATTTTATCCATTTCTATGACTTTATTTGCCATTTATATCTCTCAAATATTTATCCCCAGCTTACATTACAGGCTTACATTATGAAAAACAAAACAAACCTCATTATCTTCTACCTGCATAATTCAATTTTCATGTATTCCATATCCCTGAAGGGCACTGTCTGAAGGGCACTGTCCCCTATTCAGTTTAACCAGAAGGGAAGTCTGGAGCCATTCTTGATACATTTCCCTTCCTAACTTCCCATATCCAATTGCTGACTTATGTAGCACATACTTTGTAAACATTTGTTGATTAGTGTACTACTTTCCATCACCATCACCTCTACTATCTGTTTAGTCTGCCATTATCTTCTTGCAGAAATTACTGCAATGGACTCTTAATTGATCTCCTTGTACAATTCAGTTTCCATGCTTAAATGGAGAATTATTTGTTCAAATACGAATATGCTCAAATCATCATCATTTGCCATCTCTCCATCTCTCTCTTCCTCTCTCTCTTACACACACATCAATATTTCAAGAAACAGATCTTCCTTAGGCTTAGAATTTTTCTCCCTGTCTCTTATCTTCTTTGCTAATTCCATCTACTAAATTCTCCCCGCCCCAGATCTTTCCCTTTTACCCCAATTCTGGGCTTACACCTGGTATTATTCATATCCTGGCATCTTCTTAGTGAAGTGAAGTCGCTCAGCCATGTCCGACTCTTTGCGACCTCCTGGACTGTAGCCTACCAGGCTTCTCCGTCCATGGGATTCTCCAGGCAAGAATACTGGAGTGGGTTACCATTTCCTTCTCCAGGGGATCTTCCTGACCCAGGGATCGAACCCAGGTCTCCCCCATTGAAGGCAGACACTTTAACCTCTGAGCCACCAAGGAAGCCTGGGATCTTCTTAGTGCCTTGCTATTTCCCTTCCACAATACTGAAGTGAAAGTGAAAACCATAGTCGATCAGTCGTGTCCGATTCTTTGCGACCCCATGGACTTTAGCCCACCAGGCTCTTCTGTCCATGGGATTCTCCTGGCAAGAACACGGAGTGGGTTGCCATTTCCTTCTCCAGGGGATCTTCCCGATCCAGGGATTGAGTCCCAGTCTCCTGCATTGCAGGCAGATTCTTTATTGTATAAGCCACCAGGGAAGCCCCTATGAGCAGGTTCTATTGTGATTGTGTGATTGCTTGCCTGTATTCCTTAATATAATCATTTTGAGGGCAGAGATCTCCATCTACTTCACTACAATATATTCAATGACTAGCACATAGTATTTAATACCATATCACTTATTAGGTGCTCAATTAATACCATTCAGTTCAGTTCAGTTCAGTCACTCAGTCGTCCGACTCTTTGCTACCCCATGAATCGCAGCACGCCAGGCCTCCCTGTCCATCACCAACTCCCGGAGTTCACTCAGACTCACGTCTATCGAGTCAGTGATGCCATCCAGCCATCTCATCCTCTGTCGTCCCCTTCTCCTCCTGCCCCCAATCCCTCCCAGCATCAGAGCCTTTTCCAATGAGTCAACTCTTTGCCTGAGGTGGCCGAAGTACTGGAGTTTCAGCTTTAGCATCATTCCTTCCAAAGAACACCCAGGGCTGATCTCCTTCAGAATGGACTGGTTGGATCTCCTTGCAGTCCAAGGGACTCTCAAGAGTCTTCTCCAACACCGCAGTTCAAAAGCATCAATTCTTCGGTGCTCAGCTTTCTTCACAGTTCAACTCTTCACATCCATACATGACCACTGGAAAAAACAACCTTGACTAGACGGACCTTTGTTGGCAAAGTAATGTCTCTGCTTTTGAATATGCTACCTAGGTTGGTCATAACTTTCCTTCCAAGGAGTAAGCGTCTTTTAATTTCATGGCTGCAGTCACCATCTGCAGTGATTTTGGAGCCCAGAAAAATAAAGTCTGACACTGTTTCCACTGTTAGAATACATAAATGAGTGGGCAAATGAAAAAACATTACATTCAAAATGGCATTTGATTTTTCTACAGGATAAAATAGTTTTGCCCTTCACTTTTAGTGTAGGATCTCATTTAAATTAAATTTCCAAGAATATGAGTCAGTCAACTTCTTTATTTATAGAGCAGTTTAAGATTTCCAGAAAAATTGACAGAAAGTACATAGAGTTTCCATATACCTTCTCTGCCTCCTCACAGTTTCTCCTATTAGGAAAAAGTATTACATCAGTGTGGCACCTTTGTTATAATTAGTGAATCAATATTTATACATTATTATTAGCTAAGGTTAATAGCTTACATTAAAGTATACTCTGTGCTGTACAGTTCTATGCATTTTGACAAGTAAATAATGTCAGTATCCACTATCACATTATCAAACAGTTTCACCTCTCAAAAAACCTCCTCTGCTTCATTTATTTAGTCTTCCTTCCCTCCCTCTCCCTGAGCCCTTTGCCACCAGTTGTCTTTTTACCATTCCCTTAGTGTTTCTATTCACATAATTTCATTCAAGTCTTTAGTTTCAAAAAACTTCTGTATGCTAAAAATCATAGTTTTGAAACACAAAGTGTAGCCCATTTCTTCCTTGGAATAATATACATTACATAGCATTTTCAGATTGACTTATGTCCCTTTTCAATATGCATTTATGATCCCGATCCTTGGATGTCTTTTCAAGGCCTGCTAACTTATTGTTTTTAATGGTTGAATATTATTCTATTGTATGTACATAGTTCTATTAGCTTATTCATTTATATACTGAGGGGCATCTTTGTCATGTCTAGATTTTAGCAATAATGAATAATACTGCTATAAATTGTGTGCAGATTTTTCTGTGGACACAAGTTTGCAATCCACTTGATGAAATACCAAGGAGTGCAATTGCTGGATATTAAAGAAGTGTGTTTAATTTTGCAAGGAACTGCCAAACTGTCTTAAAAAGTGGTTGTACAATTTTGCATTCCTATCTGCAATGAATGATAATTCCTGTTGCTCCATATCCTCTTCAGCATTTGGTGTTGTCAAAGTTCTGTTTTAGCTATCCTGGTAGCTCAGCTGGGAAAGAATCCACTTGTGATATAGGGCACCCCAGTTCAATTCCTGGGTCAGAAAGATCCCCTAAAGAAGGAATAAGGTACCCACTCCAGTATTCTTGGGCTTCCCTGGTGGCTCAGATGGTAAAGAATCTGCCCACAATGTAGGAGACCAAGATTCAATCCCTGGGTTGAAAGATCCCCTGGAGGAGGGTATGGCAACCCACACCAGTATTCTTGCCTGGAGAATCCCCATGGACAGAGGAACCTGGTGGAATACAGTCCGTGGGGTTGCAAAGAGTCGGAAAGGACTGAGCGACTTTCACTTCATTTTTCTAATAGGTGTGTTATAGTATCTTATTTCTGCTTTAATTTGAAATTCCTTAATGATATATAATATTAAGCACCTCTTCATATGCTCATTTGCCATCTCTCTTCTTTGGTGAGGTGTCTATTCAGATCTTTTTGCCAAGTTTTAAATCGAATTTTTTGTTGTTAAACTGTAAGAGTCATTTGTGCATTTTGGATACAAGTCTTTTATCACATTCATGTTTTACAAAAACTTTCTCCCAACATTTGGTTTGTATTATCATCCTCTAAACATTGCATTTCACAGAACAAAAGTTTTTAATTTTAGTGAAATTCAGCTTTTTTATTTCTTCTTTCATGGATCATATCTTCGGTGGTATATCTAGAAAGTCATTACCAAACCTAAAGTCACCTAGATTTTTATCCTCTGTTATCTTCTAGGAATTGCAAAGTTTTGCATTTTACATTTAGACCCATGATCCATTTTGTTTTCATTTTGTGAAAGGTGTAAGATCTGAGTCTAGATTTATTTTGAGTGTGGATGTTGGTTCTTTCAGCACATTTTGTTAGAAAGACTATCCTTTCTCTATTGAATAGCTTTTGTTCCTTTGATAAAGATCAGTTGATTATATTTGTGTGAGTTTATTTATGGCTCTTCACTCTGTTCCATTGATATATTTTTCCCTTTTCTTTCACCAATACCATGTTGTCTTGATTACTGAAACTGCGTGGTAAATCTTGAAGCTGGGTAGTGTCAGTCTTCCAACTTTATTCTTCAATATTGTGTTGGCCATTCTGGGTCTTTTGACTTTTCACATAAAGAGTAGAGTCATTTGTTAGTATCCACAAAATCACATGCTTGAATTTTGATTAGAATTGTGCTGAATCTATAGATCAGGTTGGAAAGCACTGACTTCTTCCCAAGATGTTGACTGATATCATGAATTCAATTCCTCAGTAGACTTCTGCCTTGCCTTCCACTTGAGGAATAAAGTCATATGCGAAGGAACTATAATATCTGGGCAGGAAGTATTTTTAAAGATTTAATATATTTGAATCTTTAGAACAATTTTAGATTTGTAGAGTAATTGGGGTATAATGCAGAGAGTTTTGAATAGTGAAATATAGATTTTAATATAATGATAAAAGGAATATCCCATTTGCTAAATACATATAATTATATGAGATCAATTGCTCTGTACTTGATTCAACCATTTTAAAGTGCTTTTTGACCTTTCAAATTATAATTGTGATGTCAATTATACTTAGCAGGGAACTTTGTATCCTTCACCTATATATATTTCTTTAATTAGTAATGTTATTCCTTTTAACTTTCTAAAATAAAACTAAAGACAGACATCTAACCAGATTGCATACAAAAGACTTTCAATACTGGTTTGTTGTAGAGCATATGCTGTAAGAGAGAAAAGATCAAATGGGAATGACCTTGGGGGGCCTCAGCCTGTGGCAACTTGAAGTAGGGCTTCAGTTCCTGGCCAGAGATTGAGGTCATTTGTAGCAATGAGAGCACTGAATCCTAACCACTAGACCAGTGGTCAGTGACAAAGCCCTGACTCTTAGGCTTTGTAGAAAAAAAATTCCCACAATGATGGAAAATAGTAAAACAAGAATTTATTAGGAGAAAAAATAGTACAGTACATGTGTATAGAAATAACTGGACTCAGAGAGAGAAAGAGTCATGCTGTCATAGTAGTTTGAATTAGTTTTATGGGACATTTCATCTGGGTTTGCCTGGCTTTCAGTCCACATTTGGTATGTTTCAGGGTCCTCCCATATGTGCATGCCCATCTTTTAGCCAAGATGGATTCTAGCAAAGAGACCTATGGGTAGTTACATCAGGACTTATAAGGTGATGCTTCCTTTTATGACCCCCAATCACTGCAGATGGTGACTGCAGCCATGAAATTAAAAGACACTTACTCCTTGGAAGAAAAGTTATGACCAACCTAGATAGCATATTGAAAAGCAGAGACATTACTTTGTCAACAAAGGTCCATCTAGTCAAGCCTATGGTTTTTCCAGTGGTCATGTATGGATATGAGAGTTGGACTGTGAAGAAGGCTGAGCACCGAAGAATTGATGCTTTTGAACTGTGGTGTTGGAGAAGACTCCTGAGAGTCCCTTGGACTGCAAGGAGCTCCAACCAGTCCATTCTGAAGGAGATCAGCCCTGGGTGTTCTTTGGAAGGAATGATGCCAAAGCTGAAACTCCAGTACTTTGGCCACCTCAGGCAAAGAGTTGACTCATTGGAAAAGAGTCTGATGCTGGGAGCGATTAGGGGCAGGAGGAGAAGGGAAATACAGAGGATGAGATGGTTGGGTGGCATCACTGACTCGATGGATGTGAGTTTGAGTGCACTCTGGGAGGTGGTGATGGACAGAGAGGCCTGGTGTGCTGAGATTCATGGGGTCGCAAAGAGTCAGACACGACTGAGCAATTGAACTGAACTGAACTGAGTGAGCCTTTCCTCTCATGTGTAGGCAGGGAGGTCTTCTTAACTTCAAGAATAAGGAGTATATGGTCTTTTATCTCTTATTTGAGAGAGCCCAGCCTCCTCCATTATCTTGCTATTATGGAGTTTCTTTCCACAGGGAAGAAACTGTTCAGCCTAGGGCTCATGTATCTCTTACTTTAGGAACATTGTCTTCTAATGAGGAATCTTTACAGTTAAATATTCTTCTTTATAAATAAGTCTATAAAATTTACAGCCTCCTAGGCATGAAAGTTATGATTTCTCCAGTAGTCATGTGAGGATGGGAGAAGGCAATGGCACTCCACTCCAGTACTCTTGCCTGGAGAATCCCATGGACAGAAGAGCCTGGAAGGCTGAGTCCATGGGGTCACTGAGGGTCAGACACGACTAAGCGACTTCACTTTAACTTTTCATTTTCATGCATTGGAGAAGGAAATGGCAACCCACTCCAGTGTTCTTGCCTGGAGAATCCCAGGGATGGCGGAGCCCAGTGGGCTGCCGTCTATGGGGTCACACAGAGTCAGACACGACTGAAGTGACTTAGCAGCAGCAGCAGCAGCAGCATGTGAGGATGTGAGAGTTGGACCATAAAGAAGGCTGAGCAATGAAGAATTGATGCTTTCAAATTGTGGTGCTGGAGAAGATTCCTGAGAGCCCCTTCAACAGCAAGGAATTCAAACTAGTCAATCCTAAAGGAAATCAACCCTGAATTTTCATTAGAAGGGTTGATGCTAAAGCTGAAGCTCCAATACTTTGGCCATCTGATGCAAAGAGCCAACTCATTGGAAAAGACCCTGGTGCTGGGAAAGAATGAAGGCCAAAGGAGAAAAGAGCAGCAGAGGATTTGTGGGTTATATAGTACTACCCACTCCCCTATTCTTGCCTGGAGAATCCCAGGGACAGGGGAGCCTTTTGGGCTGCCGTCTGTGGGGTCGCACAGAGTCTGACATGACTGACGCTACTTAGCAGCAGCAGCATAGCATTACCGACTCAATGGGGAGGGGGGGATTTACCTGATAGCTCAGTTGGTAAAGAATTCGCTTGCAATGCAGGAGACCCCCGTTTGATTCCTGAGTCTGGAAGATCCACTGGAGAAGGGATAGGTTACCCACTCCAGTATTCTTGGGCTTCCTTTGTGGCTCAGCTGGCAAAGAATCCACCTGCAGTGCGGGAGGCCTGGGTTTGATCCCTGGATTGTGAAGATCCTCTGGAGAAGAGAACGCCACCCACGCCAGTATTCTGATCTGGAGAATTCCATGTATTATATAATCCATGGGGTCACAAAGAGTGGGACATGACTGAGGGACTTTCACTTTCACTGACTCAATGGATGTGAATTTGAGCACATTCTGAGAAATAGTGAAAAGCTGAGGAGCCTGGTGTGCTACAGTCCATGGGGTTGCAAAGAGCCAGACACGAACAACTGAACACCACCACCAACAAGATATAAAAATAATTTTTTTCTAATATAACCATATCTACTTTTTTTTTTCTAAAAATAATGCTGCTACTGGATGTGACTTACTTTTGCTATAAATCCTTTCCATGTTATATCCTGGTCTAGGATCTCATCTTACCATGTTCACATTAATGTGACAAAAAAATATTTTAAAATATTAACTGATTTTTTCCTTGCATTGTGTGTGACTTTTGGACCCTTGTGGGGTTTTTTCTTTGTGTGTGTGTGTGTTTGTTTTGGCTCCAATGTGCAGCATGTGGGATCTTAGAACCCTGACTAGGGCCTGAAGCCCCTGCATTGGAAGTGGAGTCTTAACCACTGGGCATCCAGGGAAGTTCCAAGACCCTTGGGTTTTGATTCAACGCTTCTTCACCAATACCTAATCAGTTGCCAGCATTACCAATCTAAATATTTTACTTCTTGGGAAGGATGTGAAAAGCAGCCCTGTCCCCCCAAAAATATTCCAAGTTCTTGACATTTTCAAGGCTATGCTCTACTGCCAAATGTAAGGATGCAGATCAAAGACAATAGATTTGGAAGTAGGGGAATGTTGACAGATGATAGTTCTTCTCATTGCTGAGGCTAGAAAAGAGAAAAGAATTCCCTAAGGTGCAGGCAGATTGAGGCAGGACCATGCAAAAGAGAAATGCTGCTGGATGATGGGTCCCTTTTTCTTAGGCTAAATTCCAGAGGAAAAGAAGAAAAAATCATTCAAAGAAAGAACCAGGCAGAGTAAAACATTTTAAGGAAGAAGAGGAGTTATGGCTGTTTACTAGTGCTGCTTGTACTTGGGGAGAGCCCAAAGAAGTGGAAAACTGGGCTTTAGAAAGAGACCCTTTGTAGCTTGATTTTCCAAATCACTTATTTATTTCTGGAATAAATCATGAGCTCCTACAATTGACACAGGTTTGGGAAAACTGGAACAGATTTAAAGGAGACTGTAGAGGAGATATTTGGTGTCAATCTGAAAAGACTAATGCTTGGAGACTCAATTCAGCTCAGTTCAGTCGCACAGTCATGCCTGACTCTTTGCGACTCCATGAATCGCAGCACGCCAGGCCTCCCTGCCCATCACCAACTCCCGGAGTCCACCCAAACCCATGTCCATTGAGTCGGTGATGCCATCCAACCATCTCATCTTCTGTCGTCCCCTTCTCCTGCCCTGAATCTTTCCCAGCATCAGGGTCTTTCCCAGTGAGTCAGCTCTTCGCGTCATGAAGCCAAAGTATTGGAGTTTCAGCTTCAACATCGGTCCTTCCAATGAACACTCAGGACTGATCTCCTTTAGGCTGGATTGGTTGGATCTCCTCGCAGTCTAAAGGACTCTCAAGAGTCTTCTCCAACACCACAATTCAAAAGCATCAATTCTTCTGCACTCATCTTTCTTTATAGTCCAACTCTCACATCCATACATGACCACTGGAAAAACCATAGGCGCTACTCTAGATAATGTGCATGACGGTGACAGTATGGACAGATATCTTTAAAGACCCTTCAGCTCCCCTCATTCCCTCATGGCATGTATACTGTGAGCCCCCTTTGGACCTTGGTTACAAACCTTGGAAATGGATGAAAACACAAACTGTAAGTGATACGTTCATTCATTCATTCTACTTTAGTGAAATAAAAGTTATAAAAATGTAAAATAATTACTATGGAAATAAAATGAATTAAATGATTAAACATAAAAGCAGTTACCTTCCAAACACACCCTATTACTTGATTGTATTCTTATCAACAGTTTGACATGATGTTGTTCTTGACATTTTTGTAAACTGCTATGCTCTGTTTCTGTTTTCTGTCTGTATCTGTCTCAGATACACTGCAACTGATTAACTTATTCTATGTGTGACTGCCCATGCCTTTCTTTAACTTTGTGCTCATTGACTACCCAATTGTGTAACAAATCAATTGGGCATGCTCTTAACTTTTCATTTGGAACACTGATCCAGAGAAATCAACCAACCATATAAAAATAAAAACCTCAGTGAATTCAAGGGCCTAAGTGAACACAGAATGTATTATTTCATTGCTATTTCAGTTATTTCAGTTATTAATGAGTGCTTTCAGAAACAGACACAAGCATACAAATACATGTGGTTAAACATAAACATGGAATGCTATCTAGCAGATATGGATTTTGGAGAAGATACATTATGTTATTATACATATAAATCTAATCATACTCAGGATGGCATAGTCTTGCATGGTCTGGCTTAGGCTTCCTCTTTAGACTGTATTAACAGAAATATTAACATCTTTTTCTTTCACCTCAAGCACACAAGTTAGTTTCTGCATTATAGATTTTGCATAAATGTTTTTTCCTGATTCTAATGTTGCTCCCCAGATCTTCAAAAAGATGTCTCCCACCTATCTTTTGATATGAGCTGTTATGACACTTCCTTAGGGATAGTTCACATTTTTGGTATACCTCACACCAGTTAGGGCTTCCCAGGTGGGAATACTGGTAAAGTACCTGCCTGCTAATACTGCAGGAGATGTAAGAGATGCAGGTTCAATCCCTGGTTTGGGAAGATCCCCTGGAGGAGGGCATGGCAATTCACATCAGTTTTTTTTTTGCCTGGAGAATCCTATGGACAGAGGAACCTGGCAGGCTTATAGTCCATGGGGTTGCAAAGAGTTGGACATGACTGAAGCAACTTAGCATGCACACATGCACAGAAATTATCTGTGTGGCCTTTATAATTTTATTCTGATCTGACATATAACCACTTTACTCTGATCTTTTAGTTTTCATAGCACTTATAAGCTTCTATAATTTACTCATATGTTATGTAATTATTGCTAGAATGCAAGCTATATAAGATAGAGATTTTTATCTGCTTTGTTCAGTGGTCTAACAGGGATTCAAATATTTCTTGAACTTTAATAAATGACTTGTTATGCTTTGTTATTGTTAATCTATTTATTAGTTTTTTATATGCATCCCACCATTAGAATTTATGGTCTATAAGGAGATCTATATTTCCCACCATAAATTTTTTTCTTTCTTTTTTTTTATTTTTTAACTTTACATATTGTATTGGTTTTGCCATATATTAACATGAATCTGCCACAGGTATACACGTGTTCCACATCCTGAACCTTCCTCCCTCCTCCCTCCCCATACCATCCCTCTGGGCCGTCCCAGTGCATCAGCCCCAAGCATCCAGTATCGTACATCGAACCTGGACTGGCAACTCATTTCATATATGATATTATACATGTTTCAATGCCATTCTCCCAAATCATCCCACACTCTCCCTCTCCCACAGAGTCCAAAAGACTGTTCTATAAGCCAGAAAGAAAAACACCAATACAGTATACTAACGCATATATATGGAATTTAGAAAGATGGTAACAATAACCCACCATAAATTTTAACCCTATGGGACTTTGCCTGCCTTCATCACCACATAGATCCAATGTTTATTTCACACCTAACACACATAGTGAGTATTCAATAAATATTTGTGAAATAAAGAGCTTCATTTTTGTTGTAGCATGCAATTATTTCAATTCAATTTCAGAATTTGTAATAAGGCAACCTCATAAATACTTGCAATATATCTGAGAAATTAAAAATTCATTTTGTTAGCTGCTTCTCACATTTATTTATACTTAATAACCAGAGATTTAAATACTTCAGAAGAATATATTTATTAATATAACCACATAACAAAAATTATCAAAGATTATCAAAATAAAACTCTTAAACAGGATCCATGAATTTTAAGAAAATATTTTAGAATAATTCATAAATGCTTAGAAGAAGGATTGGCATTTAAATTGTTTCAGTTATCTGTATAATTCAAGTATGTGGAAAAGTGAATTTACTAATGACCCTACTTAATTATTATATTACTGTAAATGATTTCCTGGATTTCTGTGCCCTGTCTTAAAAAAAGGCATAGAATAACCTACTTTTATTAAAATTCTTCTGACATTTTAACAATTGACCTAATCTTCTATTATGTTTTTATTGAAATAATAATGTTAAAGTAGACATACCTCATATTGACTCATTCCTTTTCTATTTTGTAGTAGTTCAAGAAGTGTAGCTTTGTAATGTACCTTTAAAATGTACTCCTGCTTCTTTAAGCAACAACCAACCAGAAAATAGAGAATAATGCTAACTTCACATGGAAGGAGGATGCTGTTTTCCCAAAAAGGAGTGTAAACACTGCCCTCAAGGTGACAGCCACAAGGACCACAGAATCAAGAAGAATTCTCCCTCTTGCCTCAGGGAAACTTTTCATTTATTTCTTGATATCATAAACTCTGAAAGTTCTCTACTGAGGAAAATGTCCATTTGCAATAGTAATTGAGGGACTTCCCCGCCAGTCCAGTGCTTAAGACTTCACCCTCCATTGCAGGGAGTACAGGTTTGATCCCTAGTCTGGGAACTGAGATCTCACATACCTTGCCACCAAAAAACTAAAATATAAAACACAAGCAATATTCTAAAAAATTCAATAGAAACTTTAAAAATAGTCCACATCAAAAAAAAAATCTTAAAAAAAAGAAATGGTAATTGACTTTCATTTATGCTTCTTAAGGACCCACTGTGTGTGTGCCATCCCAGTAATGATAAAATTACACTGTTTAATTTCAGGGCAAACTTTTGTTATTAAAGAAATCAAACGTGCCTGTGCTTTACCTTCTGGGACAATATGAACACTGCATTTCATTTTCCTAAATCTACTTACTATAAGTTTCATTGATAAAGCATTTAGCATTCAATTTAACAGTTTGTTTTCTGTATGCATTATATATTACTTTGGCCACCTGATGGGAAGAACTGACTCATTGGGAAAGATCCTGATGCTGGGCAAGACTGAAGGCAAAAGGAGAAGAGGGTGGCAGAGGGTGAGATGGTTAGATAGCATCACTGACTCAATGGACATGAGTTTGAGAAAACTCTAGGAGATAGTGAAGGACAGGAAAGCCTGGCATGATGCAGCCCACGGGGTCGCAAGAAGTCAATTAGTGACCGAATAACAACAAATGCATGTGCTCAGTGGCTCGGTTGTCTTCAACTCTTTTTGACCCCATGGTGGTGGTAGCCCACCAGACTCTGTCCATGGAATTTTCCAGACAAGAATACTGGAGTGGTTGCCACTTCATACTCCAGGTGATCTTTCTGACTGAGGGATCAAACCCGAGTCTCTTGAGTCTCCTGCATTGGCAGATGGATTCTTTACCACCTGGGAAGTCCCATGTGTATGCATATGTACATGTAATCTATATATGTTTTGATAGATATATTCATTAAGTTCTGACTACATTTAAAGTAATTTAACATATGGTCTCTAAGCTCCAGTGATAAAATACCCCCTGCCCACTACGCTTATCCACTGAAGCTTTCTAAAGAATGTATTTTGTGGGCAAGACGAGAGGCCATGTATCTCATATAAAACCAAGGCCACTTTTTATGGCTTTGCCATGCCTGCTTATGCCCTATTTGGGTTGTTGATGTAGAATATTTTCTTCCTTTTCTCAGGCTAGTGTTCAGCCCATTCAGGGAGGCCCCATATCAGAGACTCTCTTTGGGAAGCATATTGTGAGTTTTACCTCAAACCTCTCTCCTTCTCTGATAGATATACAAAACAGGGTCCAAGACACAGTGAGTTCATAAAATTATTTCATACTGTCTCAGGACAATTAAACCCCTCTGGTATCTAAGCTTTCGAGCTGAGTTTATTTTGTCATAGGTTTTATCCCTGGTAACTCAGCTGGTAATCTGCCTGCAATTCAGAAGACCTCAGTTGGATTCCAGGCTTGGAAAGATCCCCTGGAGAAGGGAACCGCTACCCACTCCAGTATTCTTGCTTGGAGAATCCCATGGACAGAGGAGTCAGGCAGGCTACAGTCCATGGTGTTGCAAAGAGTCAGACATGACTGAGTGACTTTCACTTTCACTTTCCTGTTTACTGTGAGATTTTATTTTTCTTGAGGCAATATTTTTTCCTCTTCTATATTCTGGATTTCCTTAGGGCTCCACTAAGTTCTGGAGCCCATATATTGGTGCTTTGACTCTGACTTGATACTTTAAATTTATGCTCCAGTGAAAAGCATGTTATAACATGGCAGAGTTCTACAGCTTTTAAATAACAATTTAATGATATAATTTCTAATATAAAGATGAATTTGCTTTAAGGAAGCTCTCTAATGATTAAATCACCTAGAGTCAAATACTCCAAGTCATGAGTTTCTGAAATAGTTTTTTTTTTTTTTTTTAATTATGTGTGATTGTGGGAATATATGTCATTTGGCAAAGTGATAATTTAATGCTGATGTGAATAATAATGCTGACTGAAACTCCTAATTTTTACTCTTGTTGACTTATTCTAAATGTTTTCGGTTTCAACTATTTTAAATGAAATGACATCTTGTTGACATCATCTAGTAAGAAGTAGAAGTAGTATTCAAACCTGGTCTTTGTGATTTTATAATTAGCATGGTTTCTCTGAGCACACAGCACCTTCTGTGACAACATGAGCTTTGGAAGCAGAATTTTTTCCCTCACACCATATGGTTTCCATCAGAGATAGGAACTTAGAACGTTGCTTCTCTTTAAGATAGTCAGCATTTACCAAGAACAAACTATTATACCAAACAATGTAAGCGAAAACACTGCATTAGTATTTCAGTTAAGTTTAACTATTTATCACTTTTAGGTGTACACATGCTGATTAAGTTTATACAACTTCTGAATGATTGAACAAGGATTTGAATTCAGGCAGTCTCATTCTAGATTTTTCATCCTTGTCCACTCTACTCTTGTTTGGAGTATTGTAAGTATTGCATCCAACAATACTTAACATGTACATGTGTGTGTGCATGCTAAGTCACTTCAGTCATGTCTGATTCTTTGTGACCCTATGGACCGTATCTCGCCGGTATTCTCTGTCCATGGAATTCTACAAGCAAGAATACTGGAGTGGGTTGCCATGCCCATCTCGAGGCTCTTCCCAACCCAGGGATCAAACCCATATCTCTTATGTCTCCTGCATTGGCAGGCGGGTTTTACACCACTAGCGCCACCTGGGAAGCCCATATAGAGTCCCATACATTAAGGTAAACTCTTATGGTAACAATAACCCTGTGTACGAGACAGCAAAAGAGACACTGATGTATAGAACAGTCTTATGGACTCTGTTGCAGAGGGAGAGGGTGGGAAGATTTGGGAGAATGGCATTGAAACATGTATAATATCACGTATGAAACGAGTCGCCAGTCCAGGTTCGATGCATGATGCTGGATGCTTGGGGCTGGTGCACTGGGACGACCCAGAGGGAGGGTATGGGGAGGGAGGAGGGAGGAGGGTTCAGGATGGGGAACACATGTATACCTGTGGCGGATTCATTTTGATATTTGGCAAAACTAATACAATTTGTAAAGTTTAAAAATAAAAATAAAATTAAAAAAAATAAAAGAGAAAAAAATGAGTGGCTTGATAGAAATTCACTGGTAATTGGGCCATCAATATTTCAACATCCTTTTTCTCTTCTAATTTTCTCCCCTTTGTGACTGATATAAGTGATACATTAACAGTGCCAAGTCTTTAGTCAATTAGACTCTCTAGTAAAAGATAGTTTATCATGATCACTCTTCCTTTTATGATCTAGTTGCCCTTAACCAGATCTTGTCCTAATCCTCAACCTTAAATGATAAACTGCATCTCCCAATGCCATTTGATGTCCTGCCCCCACTATTTACAATCCTAACTGGGCACTATTGGTCTTTATAAGATTGATGTGAAAGTGAAAGTCACTCAGTCACGTCCAACTCTGTGACTCCACGACTGTAGGCTGCCAGGCTCCTGTATCCATGGAATTCTCCAGACCAGAATACTGGAGTGAGTAGCCGTTCCCTTCTCTAGGGGATCTTCCCAACCCAGGGAAGGAACATATGTCTCCTGCATTTCAGGTAGATTCTTTACCATCTTAGCAAATAGGAAGTCCAAGATTGATGTGAGATATTTCAAATAACAGATGTACAAATGTGTAGCTAATTATTTTAAGAGGGTAGAAAAGAATGTCTGTGGGCTTTGCAGAACCATGTCATAAATGGAGGTTCCTCTGTCACTGCTACAGATAGATTAAAAACGCTTAAGCTGTTGATTCTTCTGTGAGTGACTGCCTGCACAATGTTTGACAAGAGATCCTTAATAAATGCATCTTTGTAGGAAATTTGTTCTTGTTTACTTCTGTTTCCTAAAACCAGTAAGGGAAAAGCCGAAAAAAAGCCTCCCCAAACTGAAAAAGACATATATTTACACATGAAAGAGTGAACACATTCTTTTTATTTACCAGTTAACAGTATTTATTCAACTTCTTTTTTCCCCTTCTGCTTCATATGTCATTGGCTTCTTAATCAATTCAGTTAGCATTAGCTTCCCCTGAATATATTGGTCATACCCTACCATGTCTAACAGTACGGTGAAAAGATTAGTAATCAGCATTTATTATATTACTGAATGTAATTTGAAAGAAATACAGAAATACACAAGAAACCATACATTTATTTGTATATAGAACTTACAAATTGCTAACTTATACTCTTACAAATGAGGGTAAGAGGCCAGGTTTTCAGATTCTACTGGTTTCCATCAAATTAATGAGCAGCCTCTAAAAGATTGCTCTGTTTCTTGAAATGTACACATTTCTTTTTGCTATTTGGAAATAAATTTATAATATTGTGTTATAAATTGTTACCCATCATTGATGAACCATTTATGCACTCTGAAGTAAAATAGTATAATATTTTATTCTGCCTTTGATGGAGCTGTTTCTCCACTAAAGTAAGCAAACTTATATGTGACATTTTGCAAACTCAGTAAAGATTTAAGGGAGTATTTTGCTAAAATATTTGGTTTGTATTTTTGATTGTATACAGATTCTTAGTACACTAGAATTCACAATTCATCTGGGCAATCATATTAAATTTTTAATTATTTAATAAGTGTATTATTTAATAAGCTTATCCTTGACAGAAAAAATGTGAAAAGCAACCAGTATTAACTCTGGAAGGCATTTATCAAGCTAAATATGTGAAATGCCTCTGCATATATATTCTTATAGCTGAGAAGGAAATTATGAAAATTTAGGAGGAAAATACAGTACATTTAATGTATGCTTCTGCTCAACACAGGGCAAATCAAAAATTAAGTTCCTCATGAATCTGATGCTGCAATAATGATAATTTAGGTATGCACAGAGCACAAAATAAAAGTGAAGTAACACCTGATAATACATTTCATCAGATTTTGGCACTGAGGAGCATAAGACTGATAATCAGATTACCTCATACTGGAGAGGAAAAAGACAAGAACAATGCTATCATTCTTTATGGTTGATGAAGCCTGGAGAGTTGTGTTGACATATGCAATATCATATAGCAAGTGGCAGACCCGGGAATAGATCCTTACTCTTATAACTCTTGGTCTCTTGATGCCATTCCAGGCAGTGGAAATTGGTCAATTAAGCTGACCTCCCTGCATTAACTTTAGGGCACTAGACAATTAAAGACCTCAGACTCTATTATGTACTTTTTCAATACTTTCTAACAAAAGACTTTGCTTTAAAATAGATTATTTTTTCCAGTTATAATAAGAATAAAATACTGATTTAATTTTGAACAACACTGATATCTGGCCATATAACTTATTTGCTATGGAATTAAAGGGGGTCAAGGAAAATTGTTTCTTGATCCAGTATGAGATTATCTTACCATTCACTGATAGACTCAAGCAGAAGTGCTTTTTCTTAGCATAATGTATACATGTGCTAGGCTTACTATAATTACTGTCCTGGAAAAACTCTACAATCAGTTTTAAAAATCATTTGTCCATGATGTCAGTGCAGCTGAGTGTGTTAAGAATATGGGCAAGGAAGTCAGGCAGACCTGAATATAATCTTAGCATCACCTCTATTTAACATAACACTTAAAGTCAATTTTTCTCAGATTCCATTCTTCATCATTAAAGTGGAGATCACTAATTTTACTTCCTGATTGTGAAAAATCAAATGAAATTATTTTATATATCACCTTCAAAACACTACCTTAGTAAATGGTAACAATTTTAACATATTGACACTGTCATTATTACTATAGTTACATTTCTAAAACATAAGGTAAGACAGTATGCATGTTCATCCGTGCTCCATCGCTTAGCTGTGTCTGACTTTTTGCAACTCTATGGACTGTAGCCTGCCAAGCTCCTCTGTTCACGTGATTTTCCAGTCAAGAATACTGGAGTGGGTTGCCATGCCCTATTCCAAGGGATAGTCCTGACTCAGGGAACAAACCCATGCCTTCAGCATTGCAGACGGATTCTTTACTGCTCGAGCCACTGGGGAAGCCTTCGCTTCCCATTAGCGAATCAAACCCTGGTCTCCCTCATGACAAGCAAGGACACCTACCACTATACTAATGATGAATCTTTTTGAATTTATCCCCAAACTCCAGATTGATACAGAGCTGTACAGAATTTTAGGGAATATTTAGATACCTTGATTCTCACATGATATTTGTTCCTCTGTCTGGGAATACCACACTACCTTACCTGCATCCTGAGAAACCTGTATGCAGATCAAGAAGCAATAGTCAGAACCAGACATGAAACAATGGACTAGTTCCAAATAGGGAAAGGAGTATGTCAAGGCTGTATTGTCACCCTGCTTATTTAACTGATATGCAGAGTCAATCAGTCAGTTCAGTCACTCAGTCATGTTTGACTCTTTGCAACCCCATTGACTGCAGCATGCCAGGCCTCCCTGTCCATCACCAACTCCTGGAGTTTACTCAGACTCATGTCCATAGAGTTGGTGATGCCATCCAACCATCTCATCCACTGTTGTCCCCCTCTCCTCTCGCCTTCAATCTTTCCCGGCATTGGGGTCTTTTCAAATGAATCCACTCTTCACATCAGGTGGCCAAAGTATTGGAGTTTCAGCTTTAACATCAGTCCTTCCAATGAACATTCAGGACTGATTTCCTTTAGGATGGACTGGTTGGATGTCCTTGCAGTCCAAGGGACTCTCAAGAGTCTTCTCCAACACCACAGTTCAAAAGCATCAATTCTTCTGCACTCTTTTTAGTCCAGCTATCACACTCATACATGACTACTGGAAAAATCATAGCCTTGACTAGATGGATGTCTCTTGACAAAGTAATGGCTCTGCTTTTTAATATGCTGTCTAGGTTCATCATAGCTTTTCTTCCAAGGAGCAAGCATCTTTTAATTTCATGGTTGCAATTACCATCTGCAGTGATTTTGGAGTCCAAAAAAAAAAAAAAATCTGCCACTGTTTTCACTGTTTTTCCATCTATTTTCCAGGAAGTGATGGGATCATCACTTTGCCATGATCTTTGTTTTCTGAATGTTGAGCTTTAAGCATATTTTTTCACCCTTCTCTTTCACTTTCATCAAGAAGCTCTTTAGTTCTTCACTTTCTGCCATAAGGGTGGTGTCATCTACATATTTGAGGTTATTGATACGTCTCCTGGCAATCTTGATTCCAGCTTGTGCTTCATCCAGCCCAGTGTTTCTCATGATGTACTTTGCATATAAGTTAAATAAGCAGGATGACAATATACAGCCTTGATGTACTCCTTTTCCTATTTGGAACCAGTCTGTTGTTCCATGTCCAGTTCTAACTGTTCCTTCTTGAACTGCATACAGATTTCTCAAGAGGCAGGTCAGGTGGTTTTGTATTCCCATCTCTTGAAGAATTTTGCACAGTGCAAAGTACATCATGCAAAATGCCAGGCTGGATGAAGCACAAGCTGGAATCAAGATTTCTGGGAAAAATATCAGTAACCTCAGATATGCAGATGACACCACCCTAAAGACATAAAGTGAAGAGACTCCAAAGAGACTTTTGATGAAGGTGAAAGAGGAGAGTGAAAAAGCTGAGTTAAAACTCAGTGTTCAAAAAACTAAGATCATGACATCAGGTCCCATTACTTCATGGCAAATAGATGGGGAAACAATGGAAAGAGTGAGAGACTATTTTCTTGGACTCCAAAATCACTGCAGATGGTGACTGCAGCCATGAAATTAAAAAACAGTTGTTCCTTGGAAGAAAAGCTATGACCAACCTAGACAGAATATTAAAAAGCAGAGACATTACTTTGCTGACAAAGGTCCCTATAGTTAAAGCTGTGGTTTGTCCAGTGGTCATAAACAGATGCTAGGTTTGGACCATAAAGAAGGCTGAGTGCCGAAGAAATTGATGCTTTCAAATTGTCTTGCTAGAGAAGACTCTTGAGAGTCCCTTGGACTGAAGGAGATCACACAAGTCAATCCTAAAGGAAATCAATCCTGAATATTAATTGGAAGGACTGATAATGAAACTGAAGCTCCAATACTTTGGCCACCTAATGCAAAAATCCAACTCATTAGAAAAGTCTCTGATGCTGGGAAAGATTGAAGGTAGGAGGAGAAGGGAATGACAGAGGATGAGATGGTTGGATGACATCACTGACTCAGTGGACATGAGTTTGAGCAAGCTCCAGGAGATGGTGAAGGACTGGGTGGCCTGGAGTGCTGCAGTCCACGGGGTTGCAAAGAGTCTGACATGACTGAGGGACTGAACAACAACAAAATCAAACCAAGATGTCTACTAAAAAAAAAATACATATCAAAGACTATAACTTCAAAAATGATGGTTTCTTATCATCCTGATTCCAGGGGAAAAAAATGTCAGTGAGAAGTGTTTTGCATATGCATTTCTGAAGTTTATTTTTCTAATGTGTACACTGTAACTTGAAAAACAGAAATGGGGTCAAGCCATGCACATTTCAACTGCTTGCCTGGCATATGATTATTTAATTATGTTTAAACCTTATTTATATATCTATCTCTTTTCTCATGTATGAGTGTGCATATTTGTGTGGTTTTTTACTGATTGAAAGTTTTTGTTTTTTATTTATATATTCATTATTATTTAAGAATTTATATTTTGTTTCTGTTATGAAAGAATGCTGTAGTAAAGAGCTTTATAAAATTCTGAGATTCTCTATTATTCAGGGTAAATTCTTAGAACTATATTTTTATGTCAAATAATTGGGTCCCCTAGTAAATGAAGGGAGAAGGCAATGGCACCCCACTCCAGTACTCTTGCCTGGAAAATCCCATGGACGGAGGAGCCTGGTAGGCTGCAGTCCATGGGGTCGCTAGGAGTCAGGCACGACTGAGCGACTTCACTTTCACTTTTCACTTTCATGCATTGGAGAAGGAAATGGCAACCCACTCCATGTTCTTGCCTGGAGAATCCCAGGGACGGGGGAGCCTGGTGGGCTGCCGTCCATGGGGTCGCACAGAGTCGGACACGACTGAAGTGACTTAGTAGTAGTAAATGAAAGTGTCTATCTTTCACTTATCACTTACTTTCAGAATCTGTGAGAGTTATCAAACTGATTTAATCATTGACATTCAGGTAAGGAGATGAAAAATGACATTTAATTATTGCTATACTCTGAATTAGTTTAATTATTAGTGAATTTTGCAGGGGAAACGACTTTTAATTCTAGCAGATTGTGTGTACAGATCCTGTATTACCTAATGCATACAATCCTACCATGATGTCAGTAGAAGAGCATTTCATACTCATCTGGTACTGCAACTTTTAAAATTGATAATATCATATTTAACTTCCCATTATTACAAAATTTTTGAGTGATTGGTGAATTTATCAGACTACATTAAAGAAATGCAAAGTCAACAAATATCCATATAAAGATCCTGTCAAAATCATGATGATGTCACTGCAACAATTTGAAATCTAATTAAAAATAAGTTACATCTCCTCTAAAAAAACAAAGGATACAATTGAGTGCATTGAGAATGAATGCAATCAGTATGAAATGCTATAGGTATATTAAAAACATAGCACTCCAGGGTGATCAAAGACAACTTGATTAGCACTTGAAGAATGAACTTTAAAATTTTCTCAAGTTCTGGCTAAAAATTCTCCCCTTTTATGTTCCCAAGACTCATATAGGGATTATATATTTTTAGTACAGGGATTATGAAAAAAAGTGTGGAAAAATCAGTCATTTTTTCACCTTATTTTTCTCCCTAAAATTGGGGATGAAAATTTTTGCCTGACTCTTTTATGAGATTATATGTAATGAATACAAATGTCTTCAGGAGAACTATTTACATTCAAAATGCTGCTAATATTATAAGTACTAGTATAGTCTAAACAGCAGAACTTTATTGGTATCTCTGTACAAGCACAGTGGTTTTATTAAAATGCTGCTGTGTTGTAACATTTTGTATCTTGTCTGATTTTCTCTTTAATAACAATCTGGAATTCTGTCAAAGTTAACTTGATATAAAGAATAAATAAACATATAGAATGGCATGACATGAAAAATAATTTCATTAGTCTGTATTAAAAGAAATTTTAAAGAATGTGCATGGGTTGATATGAAATTTTAATAATGCAATAAAAATTTCAAGCAACAGTATATGAACCATATGATGCATTTTAGATTTATTATGGCATGACTAATTGTGATAAAAACCCTAGAGTTAATGAAATTTCTCTATGTCTTGCTATGACAAATATTTATTGCAATAGTCACTAAAGCATTAACTTAAAATTATTTTTTAATTTACTTAAGAAAACATTTTGTTATGAAGAGCATGTGCTTATTGTTTATTTTTTAGATTTGTTTTTGTTTCAGTATCATCTAAAGCACAGCACACTCTTACAGAAATATTTTGGTTAATCATTTTAAAGCATATAACATAGGATAGACATATTAAATGCATAATGGTTTCCCCAGGAAATAATATTGACTATGTAAACAAAGGCAGCAGTACAGCTGATAAAAATACTTCAGTAAATCCAGCAGTGACTGTTGACATTATAGTATAAACAGTTTATAATCTGTTGTTAGGATACTGCAGGAAAAATAATGATACAGCCATGCTGACTCAATGTGCTGAAAGCATAGATTTCCATCCAGCAGAGCCAGAGACTAGAGTCTGAGAGTCAGAAAGAATGAATTAAATAAAATAAGGAATGTTACTCTTAGAAGTGAGACAGTCCTGATCTACCATCAAAACTGACACTGACATCCTCCCTGGTAATATCAGGAGACATCAGGAAGGGTCAGCTTCCTTGATTACAGTCTAAATAAGATGATTTCAAAAGCAAAATGGAAGATAGTAATAATTTACTGTAGAAACAGAGAAACTACACTCAATTGCAGTACAGTAATTATATTTTATTAGAAGTGAGCCTTACAGGCTTAAAGATAGTATATTTGAAGTTTAAACACTTTAAGATACTATTCCACAAAATTACCACTGCATTTTGCCTTTGTGTACTGACTCATCTTTACCTGTTGGATACTTGTGTGTGTGTGTGTGTGTGTGCACTATGTTAAATGCATGTTAGGTTATAGAAGTTGCTGTTTACCAGATAAATATTCTGCGTCATGATTTTACACCCTATGCCATACTATCTGAGCAGGATATGAATAGTAAAAAATAAACTGAGGCATATTAAAAAGATTCAGTAAAGACTGATTTGAATAAGGGAAGGCCACATGGCAAGTGGTTAGGAATGCTCCACTGATAGCTGGGGAGACACTTTTATAGAAAAAAGGCAGGAGGAAAGTAAGGAAAATATCAATTGTCTTTAGCTTAAGCCAAAGTGGCTCTTTGCGATTGGTGATCTTTAGGTTTCAATTTCATAACCTTAAAGTAATTACAAACCTAGATTTCCGATTGCTGGCCTAGGCTACCACAGCAGCTAACAAGCATTAGAATTCCAGGCTTTGTCTGTGGGTTCAATGTGCAGAGACAAGAATCTGTGACCTGAAACAGTTTGTTTTACAAAAACTGGTTTCCACAGTGGGACAGACATAATTAAGCAGATGAGCAAATCTATTAAAAAATTATCCCCAATTGTAACTTGGAACATCAATATCAAACTAAATTTTAAAAACTTTGTGTGTATGTGTGTACACGCACACATGTACAGTGTTTTAATGGGATAGATTTTTGTTGTTGTTGTTTTAACCCAGTTTATTTATCTGTAGGGAAATCTACCCAAGGAGAATACATTTGAACTCTGTCCATGAGAAAGTTCACCAAGTTGGGGAAAAAAACAATGTTTTCAATGAATGCCTCTAGGGCATGTCACCATTTCGTATCCCACTTGTTGAGGGAATAAAGATTACCACTAAACTTTACCATCCATCTGTCACTACCCCTTGGAACAGACTGATTAAAGTTTGGGCAGTGTGAAATTGCTACACATCTATCTGTCTGTGAATTTATGTGTGAAGAATTGAAACAAATAAGAGAGCTTATTATGGACTATGATCTGGTTGACATGATTTCTAGAGCTGCTTCAGCCATAGTTATAGTCATGAAAAAAATTAGTTTATATAGCAAGATACAAAAGTTGAAGGAAATAGGAACAAAATGTATAATTGTTTATAAGATAGTTCACAGAGTCTACTATAATATGAAATTTTGATAGGGTTAAATCTTTGAAAAGCTATTGTATTACCTGAATAAACTAAGGTATTTCATTGTTGTTCAGTTGCTCAGTCATGTCCGACTTCGCTACTCCATGGACTGAAGCACGCCAGATTTCCCTGTCCTTCCCTATCTCCCAGAGTTTGCTCAAACTCCTGCCCATTGAATTGATGATGGTATGCAACCATCTCATCCTCTATTATCCCCTTCTACTCCTGCCCTCAATCTTTCCCAGCATCAGGCTGTTTACCAACTAAGATATATTTAGTGCTACTTAGTGCACATGAGAGGAAAGTTATCACACAGCATCAGAAAAGATATATTAGATTTCTCATGTTATAATCAATGTGCTAATAATATAAAATAGATATAGAGACTGTTAAAAGCAAGCAAACAAGCAAACAAAGCACTCCTAAAACACACACAGTTTGTGAAGTCTGAACCCAGTCTGAGGGTGAGCATCTTGTATTTCCTCCCAGGTGGAGGAGTAGGATTTCATTCAGACCTCTGACACACCATGGGAGAAATAGAAAGTTATGGTCTAACCCCTGTATTTTAGACAAACCTGTCACTCTGGAAAAACTGCCACGCAGAAAACTCTAGGTACACGTTAACCGCCTATCTTCATTTTCCTGTTTCATTCCTCAAAGCCCTGTTCTTCTGTCCTCTCCTACCTTTTCTAATATCCATAGTAAGTTTCTGATCATATTCTTTGTTTCTTTCTCTCCCTCTAGACAAGTAAATCTTTCAGTGGAGCTCTCCCTGTTACTGGGTAAGGATTTTGCAAAACCACAAGTGGAACTTCAGGGTAGCTCACAGCCATAATATTTCCCCTGGAAAGATATGGATGTCTTAATGGAATAACACATCAGTGTAATTTACACCATGAAGCACAGTTTTCTTTAGGAAAGTTTAAATATTCTTGTCTTTCTAAAACTAATATTTTATAAACTGTTATATACTTGAAAAAAATGGTCAAGGTAAATGAAAAATAGATACATTTAGATGGAAATATAATATTGTTTTAAAATATCTTTTTAAAAATTTTTATTGAAGTATAGTTGACTTATAATGTTGTGTTAATTTCTGCTGTAAAGCAAAGTGACTCAGTTCTACACACACACACACACACACACACACACATACATATATATATATATATATATATTCCTTTTTATATTCTTTTCCACTATGATTTATCAGAAGATATTGAATATAGTTCCCTGTGCTATACAGTAGGATCTTGCAGTTTATCCATTCTATCTATACTAGCTTGCATCTGCTAATCCCAAACTCCCAATCTTTCCCTCCCCGACCTGCTACTCCATGGCAAACACAAGTCTCTTCTCTGACCTTGAGTCTGTTTCTGTTTTGCAGATACGTTCCTTTGTTCAAATACAATATTGTTTTTATATGACTGACATGACTAAAATTATAAAAGGAAAACTATATTAAGATAAAGTATTTGTAGGAATTATAATAGAGAAAATATCATTATCCTTTATTTTTATCTCAAATTAAATAATCAAAATACTAACAAATTGCATAGGCATGTGATATAAAATGGGCTTCCCAGGTGGCACAGTGGTGAAGAATCTCCTGCCAATGCAGGAGATGCATGAGGCTTGAGTTTGATCCATAGGTCAGGAAGCTTCCCTGAAGTAGGAAATGGCAACCCACTCCATTATTCTTGCCTGGAGAATCCCATGGATAAGGAGCCTGGTGGGCTATAGTCCATGGGAGTCACAAAGAGTTGGACATGACTGAGTGACTTGGCATCAGAGGGTTTTGAATTGAAACACTCCTATTATGCCCAGGAGACTTATTAACTAGAGTTTTAAGTTGATTTTCTTACAGAGAAAGGTGGTCGGGGATAGCCCCCCGTTAATGTCAGAAGAGTTGGTGAAAGTCGTGAAATAGTAAAACAGACAGATTTTGGTTTTGGGGTAGATGCTCGGGCAGGTTCAGGGGGGCCCCTTGAGTTCTGATTCACCTTTGCATGTCAGATCCTCTCCTCATGACCTTTGTCATGGGTGGGAACTTCCGTGCTGGCTCCCAGCAGGCATGCATGACATAAAATAACTTTTTCACAAGAACAGACACAACTATTATCAAATACAGTAAAATATATTTAACAACCAGAGGTAAGATAGAGCAAAACAAGATAAAAGAAAAATAAAGTTCTGATTAAACAAATTAAAATGTATAATAATAATAATACTATCTGCTTCCCAGTTTTCACTGAGAATTTTATACTTGTATGTAACTGTTGGAATGTAAATAGTGATAACTATTCTGGGGAGTAGTCTGGAAATATGCTTTAAGAGCTGGGAAACTATTCTCTTTGATTATTTGGTTAAAGATGTGAACACATTATAAGGGGGAAATCTTATAAAAATGTTTATTGCACTATTATTTAAAATTAGAAAAATGCCTTGATATCTAATAATAAAGAATAGACATTAACATGATGGGATTTCTTGCAGCCTTTCAACTGCTAAATTTGTTAGCAACATAACAAGCCAGCCTTCTCAATTATCTCCTCCTTTCTCCAGTAACTAACGAAATCTTTGAAAGTCTGGGAGGCATGAATTTTAACAACAAACAAGACAGCAGAGAATTTTCAAAATGGTTTTCCATTTTATTCACACTTCTACTCCTTAAATTTTCTCTAATATTCAAAAGGCCTACTTTATTTCACCCTCATGATCTTCCTTCCCTCTGGCAATTTATCACTGTTCTGCTCTAGTCCACGGACTTTTTTTTTTTGAAGATAAATGCTTTACAATGTCAAGTTAGCTTCTGCTGCACAGCAGAGTGAATCAGCTGTATGTATACATATGCTGCTGCTACTGCTAAGTCGCTTCAGTCGTGTCCGACTCTGTGTGACCCCAGAGACGGCAGCCCACCCGTCCCTGTGATTCTCCAGGCAAGAACACTGGAGTGGGTTGCCATCTCCTTCTCCAATGCATGAAAGTGAAAAGTGAAAGTGAAGTCGCTCAGTCGTGCCTGACTCCTAGCGACCCCATGGACTGCAGCCTACCAGGTTCCTCCATCCATGGGATTTTCCAGGCAAGAATACTGGAGTGGGGTGCCATTGCCTTCTCCATGTATACATATATCCCCTCTTTTTTGAATTTCTTCCTATTTTGAGTATCACAGAGCTTTAGTGAAGGTTGCTTAGTCATGTCTGACTCTTTGCGGTCCCATGGACTATACAGTCCATGGAATTTTCCAGGCCAGAATAGCCTTTCCCTTCTTCAGGGATCTTCCCATTCAGGGATTGAACCCAGGTGTCCAGCATTGCAGACGGATTCTTCACCAGCTGAGCCACAAGGGAAGCCCTAACAGAGCATTAAGTAGATGCGTTAGAGTGGAGGTTCTCATTAGTTATCTATTTTATACATATAGTGTATCGATGTCGATCTCAGCCTATCCCACCCCGCCTTCCCCTCTTGGCATCATACATTTGTTCTCTGTTTGTGTCTCTATTTCTTCTTTGCAAATAAGTTCATCTATACCATTTTTTTAGATTCCCCATATGTATATTAATACAAAATATTGGTTTTTCTCTTTCTGATTACACTTCTTTAATACATCTAATCTCCTATAAATTATTCATTCAGAACCTCAGAAGCCTATCTATGCAGACACAGAAAGGAGTGGGAGTTCTCAGAATTTATCTTTGAGTATTTTCATTTTCATCACATAATTGTAAATAAACTTAATCTAAACCTGAAAACCAGGGTAAGAAATTAGAAGTATGTTATGGTCTTATTTTACAAAGAAATAGGTTAAAAGTACTATTTTACTTCTAATATTAAAACTAAACACATTCTTATATGTAGAGGGAAGTAGAGATTACATGTAACTTTTCATAGATTGCCAAGATGTTTTGGTTTTAAAACATTAACAATAATAAATTGAATATTTTGTGTATTTTACAGTAAAAACATCTAAAAATCTAAGCTTATGGAAATAATTTGCTACAAATGATTTCGAAAAATTAGTAGTTTGTGAAAAATATAAATTTAAGTTTTCTCTTAATAACATAGAAATAAATTTAAAATATATAAAACAAAAGAACTATATTAAAACTTAAAGAAAAAAAGGAGACTTAATGGTTTAGGTAGAGGAAAACTTCCTAAATAAGAAAAGGACTATTATCATTGATGAATATATTAGGCCAGTAAGATAACAAATATAAGTGAAGTCATTCAGTTGTGTCTGACTCTTTGTGACCCCATGGACTGTAGCCTACCAAGCTCCTCAGTTAGTGGAATTTTCCAGGCAAGAGTACTGGAGTGGGTTGCCATTTCCTTCTCCAGGGGATCTTCCCAACCCAGGGATTAAACCCGGGTCTTCTGCATTGCAGGCAGACGCTTTTTTTTTTTTTTTTTTAATCATCTGAGCACCAGGGAAGCCCCATAATTATTAAAGCTAATAGCCTGAAAATTTTCTTTGGACCAGTATTACTGGTTATGCTTTAATATGCTGCTGCTGCTAAGTAGCATCAGTTGTGTCCGACTCTGTGTGGCCCCATAGACAGCAGCCCACTAGGCTCCTCTGTCCCTGGGATTCTCCAGGCAAGAATACTGGAGTGGGTTGCCATTTCCTTCTCCAATGCATGAAAGTGAAAAGTGAAAATGAAGTCGCTCAGTCAAGTCCTGCTCTTAGCGACCCCATGGACTGTAGCCTACCTACATATGTGAAAATTCTCATAGATTAATAGGAAACATCCTAACATCCCATGTACATAAAGAGAGTTTTCAGAAAGAAATAAAAATTAATTATAGAGAATTGTTCATTCTCATGATATTAAAAAAATGGTTAAAGATACTTTTCCAGTTGTCTGTTATAGTTCATGAATATAATACATAGATGACTATAATTCAATAATGAATAATGGATTTTTTATATATTCTTGAGATGTTAAAAGTGAGACATTATGCAACAGCTTTAATGACTTGCAGTTTAAATAGTATTCCTAAATAGAAAATTTTGGAGAAGGCAATGGCACCCCACTCCAGTATTCTTGCCTGGAAAATCCCATGGATGGAGTAGTCTGGTAGGCTGCAGTCCATGGGGTCGCTAGGAGTCGGACATGACTGAGCGACTTCACTTTCACTTTTCACTTTCATGCATTGGAGAAGGAAATGGCACCCCACTCCAGTGTTCTTACCTGGAGAATCCCAGGGACAGGGGAGCCTGGTGGGCTGCCATCTCTGGGGTCACACAGAATCGGACACGACTGAAGCGACTTAGCAGCAGCAGCAGCAGCAAACAAAATTTTACAGAAAGGTAGTATTTGAATATACAGTGTTAACTGTTAAGAGAAAAATGGATCAAGAACAAAAATATTGTCCTTTAGACACTTTTTTCCTAAAATAAGTTCTCATAGACTCACTTCTAGTTTAAACTTTAAGATTTGACTATTTTCTTCTCATGTAAACACAATGAATGATATACTTTAATTCAACTATATCCAAAGTAAACCACCAATTACATCATATGTAATAATCTTTAACAATCTTTATAAATCCCCTCAACTTGCTGTGTGTAACTTTAGGTTTCTCGGGTTATTAAAAATAATCTGCTAGTGAATTTATCTCTTTCTTACCCCATACTATTTTAATTAACACACTACTTGTTTATAAGCATATTCACCCTCTAAGCTGATCTCCTCCTGCTGTTCTCTCACATGCCTGCACCTAATTCCTGAAAAAAGGAGCCATTTGAAAAGTATTCACAGGGTGAACTCTATTCTGCCTGTCAAAAAAAGGAGCTTAGAAATTTATAAAGAACAGCATAGTCTAGGAAAGGGTCAAGGACTAATATGCCTACACAGGATTCTTAACTTATCTCTGTTTTGGTCTGATTATCCTACTCTGTTGACACAGAGATAATATCATGTTATTGAAAGTTTTCCTAAACAGTCTAACCAATTTTCCAATCAAAATCAACTACTGAATCAAAAAAGTTTAATTTCTATTAGGACAAAAAGGTAAAGGAGAATGAGGACTCACACAGAGGTGATTTAGATACTTATCAGGAAAGAATCAGAATTATATTAAATTTAATAATGTCTGATTTGTAAAAAATATTATTAGAAAAATGTGAATATCATAATTTTTTCAACACAGGAGATAAGTAGGTAGGGTTGATTTTGAAGGCAAATAATTCAAATGTTTCTATATAAATACTAATAAGGGGATCGGGGAGCAAAGTTGCGAGAACAATACCAAAAAGTAGTAAACAGTGTTTATATTCAATGAAAAAATTAATTAATAACAAATAAAAATATAACTACTATCAGATCAGAACAGATCAGATCAATCACTCAGTCGTGTCTGACTCTTTGCGACCCCATGAATCACAGCATGCCAGGCCTCCCTGTCCATCACCAACACCTGGTGTTCACTCAGACTCATGTCCATCAAGTCAGTGATGCCATCCAGCCATCTCATCCTCTGTCATCCCCTTCTCCTCCTGCCCCCAATCCCTCCCAGCATCAGAGTCTTTTCCAATGAGTCAACTCTTCGCATGAGGTGGCCAAAGTACTGGAGTTTCAGCTTTAGCATCATTCCTTCCAAAGAAATCCCAGGGCTGATCTCCTTCACAATGGACTGGTTGGATCTCCTTGCAGTCCAAGGGACTCTCAAGAGTCTTCTCCAACACCACAGTTCAAAAGCATCAATTCTTTGGCGCTCAGCCTTCTTCACAATCCAACTCTCACATCCATACATGACCACAGGAAAAACCATAGCCTTGACTAGATGAACCTTTGTTGGCAAAGTAATGTCTCTGCTTTTGAATATGCTATCTAGGTTGGTCATAACTTTCCTTCCAAGGAGCAAGAGTCTTTTAATTTCCTGGCTGCAGTCACCATCTGTAGTGATTTTGGAGTCCAGAAAAATAAAGTCTGACACTGTTTCCATTGTTTCCCCATCTATTTCCCATGAAGTGGTGGGACTGGATGCCATGATCTTTGTTTTCTGAATGTTGAGCTTTAAGCCAACTTTTTCACTCTCCACTTTCACTTTCATCAAGAGGCTCCTGAGTTCCTCTTCACTTTCTGCCATAAGGGTGGTGTCATCTGCATATCTGAGGTTGCTGATATTTCTCCTGGCAATCTTGATTCCAGCTTGTGTTTCTTCCAGTCCAGAGTTTCTCATGATGTATTCTGCATAGAAGTTAAATAAACAGGGTGACAATGTACAGCCTTGACGAACTCCTTTTCCTATTTGGAACCAGTCTGTGGTTCCATGTCCAGTTCTAACTGTTGCTTCCTGACCTGCATACAGATTTCTCAAGAGGCAGATCAGGTGGTCTGGTATTCCCATCTCTTGAAGAATTTTCCACAGTTTATTGTGATCCACACAGTCAAAGGCTTTGGCATAGTCAATAAGGCAGAAATAGATGTTTTTCTGGAACTCTCTTGCTTTTTTGATGATCCAGTGGATGTTGGCAATTTGATCTCTGGTTCCTCTGCCTTTTCTAAAACCAGCTTGAACATCAGGAAGTTCAGGGTTCACATATTGCTAAAGCCTGGCTGGGAGAATTTTGAGCATTACTAGCATGTGAGATGAGTGCAGTTGTGTGGTAGTTTGAGCATTCTTTGGCATTGCCTTTCTTTGGGATTGAAATGAAAACTGCCCTTTTCCAGTCCTGCGGCCACTGCTGAGTTTTCCAAATTTGCTGGGATATTCAGTGCAACACTTTCACAGCATCATCTTTCAGGATTTGGAATAGCTCAACTGGAATTCCATCACCTCCACTGGCTTTGTTCATAGTGATGCTTTCTAAGGCCCACTTGACTTCACACTCCAGGATGTCTGGCTCTAGGTCAGTGATCACACCATTGTGATTATCTGGGTCATGAAGATCTTTTTTGTACAGTTCTTCTGTGTATTCGTGCCATCTCTTCTTAATATCTTCTTCTTCTGTTAGGTCCATACCATTTCTGTCCTTTATCGAGCTCATCTTTGCATGAAATGTTCCTTTGGTATCTCTGATTTTCTTGAAGAGATCCCTAGTCTTTCCCATTCTGTTGTTTTCCTCTGTTTATTTGCATTGATCACTGAAGAAGGCTTTCTTATCTCTTCTTGCTATTCTTTGGAACTCTGCATTCAGATGCTTATATCTTTCCTTTTCTCCTTTGCTTTTTGCTTCTCTTCTTTTCACAGCTATTTGTAAGGCCTCCCCAGACAGCCATTTTGCTTTTTTGCATTTCTTTTCTATGGAATGGTCTTGATCCCTGTCTCCTGTACAGTGTCATGAACCTCATTCCATAGTTCATCAGGCACTCTATCTATCAGATCTAGTCCCTTAAATCTATTTCTCACCTCCACTGTATAATCATAAGGGATTTGATTTAGGTCATACCTGAATGGTCTAGTGGTTTTCCCTACTTTCTTCAATTTAGGTCTGAATTTGGCAATAAGGAGTTCATGGTCTGAGCCACAGTCAGCTCCTGGTCTTGTTTTTGCTGACTGTATAGAGCTTCTCCATCTTCGGCTGCAAAGAATATAATCAATCTGATTTCGGTGTTGACCATCTGGTGATGTCCATGTATAGAGTCTTCTCTTGTGTTGTTGGAAGAGGGTGTTTGTTATGACCAGTGCATTTTCTTGGCAAAACTCTATCAGTCTTTGCCCTGCTTCATTCCGTATTCCAAGACCAAATTTGCCTGTTACTCCAGGTGTTTCTTGACTTCGATCCAGCAATTCTAATCCTGGGTATTTATCTGAAAAAAACAAAAATTCAAAAGGATACATGTACCCTGATATTCATCAGAGTCTTCTTTCACTTTCATCAAGAGGCTCTTTAGTTCTTCTTCACTTTCTGCCATAAGGGTGATGACATTTGCATATTTGAGATTATTGGTATTTCTCCCACCAATCTTGAGTCCAGCTTGTGCTTTATCCAGCCCAGCATTTCTCATGATGTACTCTGCATACAAGTTAAAAAAGCATGGTGACAAAAAAGCAGCATTATTTTATGCAAAGAGGGCTCAGTAAAGGACAGAAATGGGAGGGACCTAACAGAAGCAGAATATATTAAGAAGAGGTGGCAAGAATACACAAAAGAACTGTACAAAAAAGATCTTCACGACCCAGATAATCACGATGGTGTGATCACTCAACTAGAGCCAGACATCCTGGAATGTGAAGTTAAGTGGGCCTTAAGAAGCATCACTATGAACAAAGCTAGTGGAAGTGATGGAATTCCAGTTGAGCTTTTTCAAATCCTGAAAGATGATGCTGTGAAAGTGCTGCACTGAATATCCCAGCAAATTTGGAAAACTCAGCAGTGGCCACAGGACTGGAAAAGGTGTTTTCCTTCCGGGCCCAAAGAAAGGCAATGCCAAAGAATGCTCAAAGTACTACACAATTGCACTCATCTCACACACTATAAAGTAGTTCTTAAAATTCTCCAAGCCAGGCTTCAGCAATATGTGAACCGTGAACTTGAAGATATTCCAGCTGGTTTTAGAAAAGGCAGAGGATCATCCCAGTGCACCAGGCCCAAGCTTCCTGTATCCTGCATTGAACCTGGACTGGCGATTCGTATGGCAAAACCAATACAATATTGTAAAGTAATTAGCCTCTAATTAAAATAAATAAATTTAATTTTTAAAAAATTTATAAAAAAGAAAAGGCAGAGGAACCAGAGATCAAATTGCCAACATCCGCTGGTTCATCGAAAAAACAAGAGAGTTCCAGAAAAGCATCTATTTCTGCTTTATTGACTATGAAAAAGCCTTTGACTGTGTGGATCACAATAAACAGTGGAAAATTTTGAGAGAGATGGGAATACTGGACTACCTGACCTGCCTCTTGAGAAATTTGTATGCAGGTCAGGAAGCAACAGAACTGTACATGGAAGAATAGACTGGTTCCAAATAGGTAAAGTAGTACGTCAAGGCTATATTGTCCCCCTACTTATTTTACTTATATGCAGAGTACATCATGAGAAAAGCTGGGATGGATGAAGCACAAGCTGGAATCAAGATCATTAGAAGAAATATCAATAACCTCAGATATGCAGATGACACCCCCCTTATGGCAGAAAGTGAAGAAGAACTAAAGAGCCTCTTGATGAAAGTGGAAGAGGAGAGTAAAAAAGTTGGCTTAAAGCTCAACATTCAGAAAACTAAGATTATAGCATCTGGTCCCATCACTTCATGGCAAATAGATGGAGAAACAGTGGAAGCAGTGGGTGACTTTATTTTTCCGGGTTCCAAAATCACTGCAGATGGTGACTGCAGCCATGGAATTAAAAGACGCTTACTCCTTGGAAGGAACGGTATGACCCACCTAGATAGCATATTCAAAAGCAGAGACATTACTTTGCCAACAAAGGTCTTACTAGTCAAGGCTATGGTTTTTCCAGTGGTCATGTATGGATGTGAGAGTTGGACTGTGAAGAAGGCTGAGTGCCGAAGAATTGATGCTTTTGAACTGTGGTGTTGGAGAAGACTCTTGAGAGTCCCTTGGACTTCAAGGAGATCCAACCAAGCCATCCTAAAGGAGATCATTTCTGGGTGTTCATTGGAAGGACTGATGCTGAAGCTGAAACTCCAATACTTTGGCCACCTCCTGAGAAGTGTTTACTCATTGGAAAAGACCCTGATGCTGGGAGGGATTAGGGGCAGGAGGAGAAGGGGAATACAGAGGATGAGATGGTTGGATGGCATCACTGACTCAATGGACACGGGTTTGGGTGGACTCTGGGAGTTGGTGATGGACAGGGAGGTGTGGCATGCTGTGGTTCATGGGGTTGTAAAGAGTCAGACATGACCGAGCGATTGAAATGAACTGAACTGAAGATATGAAAGCAACCTAAATACCTACTGACAGATGTTTGGGTAAAGAATAAGTGGTACTTACTTATCTGCAATACCTCAGAGATATTACAGATCAGTTCCAGGTCAACACTATAAAGCAAATATAGCAATAAAGCAATAAAACAATATTTTTTTTGTTTGCCCACTACATATATAAGTTATATTTACAGCATACTGTAGTCTATTATGTGTGCAATAGCATTATGTGTTAAAAATGTATAAAACTTTAAGAAATGCTTTATTGTTAAATAATATTAACCATCATATGAGCCTTCAGTTCAGTTCAGTTGCTCAGGCTTGTCTGACTCTTTGCGACCCTATGAACCACAGCACGCCAGGCCTCCCTGTTCATCACCAACTCCTGGAATTTACGCAAACTCATGTCCATAGAGTCAGCGATGCCATCCAACCATCTCATTCCCTGTTGTCCCCTTCTCCTCCCACTCTCAATCTTTCCCAGCATCAGGGTCTTTTCCAATGAGTCAGCTCTTTGCATCAGGTAGACAAAGTATTGGAGTTTCAACTTCAACATAAGTCCTTCCAGTGAACAGCCAGGACTGATCTCCAATCCAGGCTGGATTAGTTGGACTTCCATGCAGTCCAAGGGACTCTCAAGAGTCTTCTCCAATACCGCAGTTCAAAAGCATCAATTCTTCGGCGCTCAGTTTTTTATAATCCAACTCTCACATCCATACATGACTACTGAAAAAATCAAGGCTTTGACTAGATGTACCTTTGTTGGCAAGGTAATGTTCTGCTTTTGAATATGCTTTCTAGGTTGGTCATAACTTTCTTCCAAGGAATAAGTGTCTTTTAATTTCCTGGCTGCAATCACCATCTGCAGTGATTTTGGAGCCCTAAAAAGTAAAGTCTGTCACTATTTCAACTGTTTCTCCATGTATTGTTCATGAAGTGGTGGGACCAGATGCCATGATCTTAGTTTTTGAATGTTGAATTTTAAGCCAACTTTTCCACTCTCCTCTTTCACTTTTATCAAGAGGCTCTTTTTTTTTTAATTTAAATTTATTTATTTTAATTGGAGGCTAATTACTTTACAATATTGTATTGGTTTTGCCATACATCTACATGAATCTGCCACAGGTATACACACGTTCCCCATCCTGAACCCCCCTCTCACCTCCCTCCCAGTACCATCCCTCTGGGTCATTCCAGTGCACCAGCCCCAAGCATCCTGTATTGTGCATCAAACCTGGACTGGTGATTCGTTTCTTATGTGATATTATACATGTTTCAGTGCCATTCTCCCAAATCATCCCACCCTCTCCCTCTCCCACAGAGTCCAAAGGACTGTTCTATACATCTGTGTCTCTTTACTTCAGTCTGTATAATACAAGAGGCTCTTTAGTACTTCTCTGCTTTGTGCCATAAGGATGGTATCATCTGCATATTTGAGGTTATTGATATTTCTCCCAGCAATCTTGATTCCAGCTTTTGCTTCATCCAGCCCAGCGTTTCTCATGATGTACTTTGCATATAAGTTAAATAAGCAGAGTGACTTAAGCAAGTTGTAATCTTTTTGCTGGCGGAATGTCTTGCCTCTATGTTGATAGCTACTGACTGAACACAGTCATGGTTGCTGAAGGCTGGGATGGCTCTAGAAATGTGTTAAAATAAGAAAGCAATAAAGTTTGCTGTATTGATTCACTCCTTCTTTCAGGAATGATTTCTCTGTAGCAGACAGTGCTGTTTGATAGCATTTTACCCCCAGTAGAATGTCTTTGAAAAGTAGAGTCAATCCTCTTAAACCCTGCCAGTGCTTCATCAACTAATTTTATGTAATATTTTAAATCCTTTGTTGTTGTTTCAACAGTATTCACAGCATCTTTACCAGAATAAGATTCCATCTCAAGAGACCAGTTTCTTTGTTCATCCATAACAAGCAGCTCCTCATTCCTTAAAGTTTTAGGATGAGATTTCAGCAAATCAGTCACATATTCATGCTTCACTTCTACTTCTGATTCTTTTGTTAATTTCCACCACATCTGCGTTACTTCCTCTATTAGAGTCATCCATGAGTGTCAGATCAGGTTCTTCTAAACCCCTCTTAACATTAGTAGTTTGACTTCTTCCATAAATCATGGGTGTTCTTCATGGCATGTGGAATGGGAAATTCTTTCCACAAGGTTTTCAGTTTACTTTGTTCAGACCCATCAGAGAAATCACTATCGATGGCAACAATAGTTTAACAGTGCCCTTCTTAAATAATAGACTGAAAAATGGAAACTACTTGATCTGTGGGCTACACAATGGATGCTGTTTTATCAGGCATGAAAACAATAGTAATCTTGTTGTACACCTCCATCAGAACTTGGGTGAACAGGTGTATTGTCAGCGAACAGTAATATTTTGAAAGGGGTTTCTTTTCCTGAGCAGTGATTCTAAACGGGCTTGAAATTTTCAGTAAGTCATATTGTCAACAGATGGGTTGTCACCAAGGCTTAGTTGTTCCATTGACACATGATAGGCAGAGTAAATTAGCATAATTATTAAGGGCCCTAGGATTTTCCAAATGACAAATGAGCATTGATTTCAGCTAAATGTCACCAGCTGTATTAGTCTATAATTAGAGAATTAGTCTGTCCTTTGAAACTTTGAAGCCAGGCATTGACTTCTTTCTAGCTATGAAAGTCTTGGGTGGCTGGGCGCCTGGGCCCCCGCCCCCTGACGTCGGGTCGCTGCTGTTTCTTGGGCTCTGTGCAGGTTGCTACTTAGCCAGGTCTTGTGCCTGTAGCTGCTTTCGCCATCTGCTCCATGGCTTTCGTAACCAGGCAGTTCGTGCGCTTCATGTCCTCCTCCTCCAGCGCCTCGGCCTCGGCGAAAAAAATCCTCGTCAAGCACGTGACGGTCATCGGCGGTGGGCTGATGGGCGCCGGCATTGCCCAGGTTGCTGCAGCAACTGGCCACACAGTAGTGTTGGTGGACCAAACAGAGGACATCCTGGAAAAATCTAGAAAGGGAATTGAGGAAAGTCTTCGGAAAGTGGCCAAGAAGAAGTTTGCAGAAAACCCCAAGGGCACTGATGAGTTTGTGGCGAAGACCCTGAGCAGCATATCGACCAGCACGGATGCAGCATCTGTGGTCCACAGCACAGACTTGGTGGTGGAGGCCATCGTAGAGAATCTGCAGATGAAGAACGAGCTGTTCAAGAGGCTGGACAAGTTTGCCGCCGAACACACAATCTTTGCCAGCAACACTTCCTCTTTGCAGATCACAAGCCTAGCCAATTCCACCACCAGACAGGACCGATTCGCCGGGCTCCATTTCTTCAACCCAGTGCCTTTGATGAAGCTTGTGGAGGTCATTAAAACACCAATGACCAGCCAGAAGACATTTGAATCTCTGCTAGACTTCAGCAGAGCCCTGGGGAAGCATCCTGTTGCTTGCAAGGACACGCCTGGGTTTATCGTGAACCGTCTTCTGGTGCCGTACCTCATGGAAGCGGTCAGGCTGTGTGAGCGAGGTGAAGCATCGAAGGAGGACATCGACACGGCGATGAAGCTGGGCGCCGGCTACCCCATGGGTCCGTTTGAGCTTCTCGATTATGTTGGGCTGGATACTACGAAGTTCATCCTAGATGGTTGGCATGAAATGGACTCAAAGAACCCCCTGTTTCAGCCCTGCCCATCCCTGAATAAGCTGGTAGCAGAGAAAAAGTTTGGCAAGAAATCTGGAGAAGGATTTTACAAATACAAGTGAGCAGCTTCCCTGGCTCAAGGACGAAGCCCCGTAAGCACATACCAGCAGCTCCCCAAGTGCCCACGGGAATGGTCTTTGGTCAGATGTTCCCTCCCACAGCACGATCTGTTCGATGTACGTTTTGATTGTAATCTATCTGAATTAATCATTTACAAGAGTTAGAGTAATGGCAGATTCCTCCACTGAGAAGCTAATTCCCTTTCCCTTTTTCAGTCTGTTCATTTCTATGTATCTTCTAAAAAGCTTTACACCCTTGGTGCCTTGGAGCAGACATTTCGTTTGAACCTGTTGTTTTCATGAAGAGTTGCCAGAACCTGAATTCGTTTACTTATAGCGAGAGCATCCTGTGTCCATTGTTAGCGCACAGGAAAGTCTCCAGCCACTGACACTGTGTTGTGTCTGTGGAGGCTGCGAGGCAGCACCTGCCTCTTGCCTTTACCGGGTTATCTCCTGCCTGCAGCCTCAAGCCTTACCCTCCTTTGGGCATGATGTCAGGTATCATGTCTTGATTCAACTTATCATTGAGATGTTGCTGCTGGATTAGTGGGAAGATCTCCAAGTGCAGGAAGATGTTTTGTTCAAATCCGAAATCTGAATGATTATTGTCTCTCTCTCTTTTTTTTTTTTCCCATAAGAAATCATTGCTGCAAATTGACTCTAATAAAATGCAGTTTTTTTAATCTGTGAAAATTTGAATTGAAATAAACATGTATAATTTAAAATCAAAAAAAAAGAAAGAAAAAAAGTCTTGGGTGGAATCTTCTTCCAAAATAAAGCTGTTTCATCTGAATTGAAAATCTGTTGCTTATTGAGGCCACCTTCATTAATTTTCTTTGCTAGATCTTCTGGATAACTTTCTGCAGCTTCTATATCCACCCTTGCTGCTTCATTTTACACATTTATGTTATGGAGATAGCTTCTTTCCTTGCACTTCATAAACCAACCTCTTCTAGCTTTACCTCTTCTGTGGCTTCCTTACCTTGCTCAGTCTTCATGGAATTGAATAGAGTTAGGGCCTTGCTCTGGATTAGGTTTTGGCTTAAGGGAATATTGAGGCTGAATTGATCTATTATCAAGGTCACTAACCCTTTCTCCACATCAGCAATAATTCTCTTTTGCTTTCTTATTATTCATGTGCTCACTGGAGGAGCACTTTTTATTTCCTTCAAGAACTGTTTCTTTGCATTTATAACAGTAAGCTTAATTGTGTCTAGCTTTTGATTGAAATTGAGAGACAGAGACTCTTCCTTTCACTTGAACATTTAGAGATTGTTGCAAAGTTATTAATTGGCCTAATTACAGTACTGTGTCTCAGGGAATAGAGATGCCTGAGGAGAAAGACAGAGACAGGGGAATGGCTGGTCAGTAGAGCAGTCAGAAAACACAAATTTATCAATTAAGTTTGCCATTTGTATATGGTTGTGGTTTGTGGTGCCCCAAAACAATTACAATAGTAGCATCAAAGATATAGATCACAGATCACCATAACAATATAATAATGAAAAAAATTTGAAATGTTGCAAGAATTACCAAAATGTAACATAGAGACATCAAATGAGCAAGTGCTATTGGAAAAATGGTGCCTATAGGCTTCATTGATGCAGGATTGCTGTAAACTTTAAATTTGTGAAAAAAAAAAAAAAAGCAATATCTAAGAAGCACAATAAAGTGAAGCATAGTAACTGAGGCATGCCTGTAATAATTTTAATAAAGAAATAAGTTTCTACCTTCATCTATTGTGTCAGTAAGTAATGATACGGAGAAGGCAATGGCACCCCACTCCAGTACTCTTGCCTGGAAAATCCCATGGATGGAGGAGCCTGGTGGGCTGCAGTCCATGGGGTCGAGAAGAGTTGGACACGACTGAGCGACTTCACTTTCACTTTTCACTTTCATGCATTGGAGAAGGAAATGGCAACCCACTCCAGTGTTCTTGCCTGGAGAATCCCAGGGACGGGGGAGCCTGGTGGGCTGCCGTCTACCGGGTCGCACAGAGTCGGACACGACTGAAGTGACTTAGCAACAACAAGTAATGATACAGTATATACAAAATTTTAATTATAATACTATACACTAATGTGTATAAGGAGCAAAGGAGGAAGGAGCAAAAAGGGAAGGAGTAGATAAAAACAGTAAGGAACAGGGAAAGCTTCAGAGAGAAAGTAATATCTGACAATTTGTATATGGCAAGATGATGATCACAAACTATTCAACTCATCTTATCTGTCAACATGTTATGAAATTACCTCATTACAAAAATCAGCAAATCACCTACATTAATGTGGTGCAATGTGCTTGGTATAGTGAAGGATACACTAAAAACTGAACCAGGAGACCTTGTCTCCCAGTTATGCTTGATTAAACTGTACAGCTTGAAAAAACTTTTGAATAAAAATGATGGTGTTATCCAAAGGAATACTGTCTGTTTGACTATCCCTGATTATTCAAAACCAAAAGACCTCCTATCTATATGTAAATATATTATAGGGTAAGAACCTGGGCTTACTTAGGTTAGCCTTCTGCCTTTAAATTTCTCAGATTATCTATTTTCCATAATTTTACCATGTAATTCAGACTTTTTATATTTTCTTCTGGAGTTGTAATGGCATTCATATGATATTAAAGACACATCAGATGCTTTCTCTCTAAAGCACATGTTTCTTGTTCAGCCCTTTTGCTGAAATTGTGAAGCTACCTCCAAGCAATCCAGAGTAATTGTGCATTTAATTTGTCATTTTCTGGAACACTGGTTTTCAAAACCAAGGCTTTTCCAATTAAATTCAGTGGCATTTTTATCCAAAGAATTTTTCTAAGGGATTGGTTTCCTGCCCTGGATCTGTGTTTTGAACCAGGCAGTTGAAATTTATTACAGATCCAGGACAATTACTTCACATGTAATTCAGGCCTCTCAGGTACTTTCTCCACATAGTGTTGTGATTCTGTGTTGTTGATCAGTTCACATCATGCCTTCTCTCATAGAGAATGGTAGTCTGAAAAGAATCTCAAAATGTCAGTGTAGTAGGAAGAAGGTATATAATTATATATATATGTATATATATCAATCACAAATCAAAAGAAATGTTGACTATCTTTTTAAAAGGCCCACTTTTAGACCTTTTCTTATCAAAGATAAATATCTGTGCATTTTTAAAATTTTGATTATTGAGTGGACATAAGCTTGATGTTTAGGTTAAAAGCCTAAGTTCTGTTTTGGTAGAGTTTAATTCAATTTTGTATGTGTGTGCTTGGTCGCTCAGTTATGTCTGACTCTTTGCCACCCTTTGGACTACAGTCCAACAGCCTCCTCTGTCCATGGGATTTTTAGCTTTTGTTTAAATCATTTAATAATGAAGTTCAGATTTAAGACTGCATTTTTCTGGGTATATATAGGACAATTACAGTACCCATTAAAAAGTTATTTAATTTGATTATAAGATATATTTTAATAGATTATAATATATATTATATAATTATTTTTTATATTTTATATAAATATATAAATATATATATATTATATAATTATATTTTATATAATTAGATTATAGATATATTTGTTGATATGAAGATCTTTCTAGTTGCACAGGGAGTTTTTTCTAATGTCCTCTTATAAATTTAAAATCCACTCATATTTCACTCGTTCTACACACACACAAACCTCACAATGTCTCAACATTTCACAAGGATGAAAAAATATGTATAAAAAAGATGACATATATATAAGGAATCTAAGATATAAACTATGAAATATTAAAAAAAAAAGTAAATTGTGAAGCAGAAGTCCCTTCATTTGTGTAATAATAGGACAAACATCACATCATTTTTACAGTTAAAGGGCATAGTTCATAGAATGGTCTCTTCTACTCTAAACTTCTCTATTACAATACCTTTCCAGCTCTGATATTAAATGAAATAATGAATTATGAAGGGTATGGTGTTATGCTCTAGTTCTCTTCCTCCTTTAAACACTTACACAATGGCATTTGAAATAAAATACTTTCCAAATATTTTATGTGATTTGTATTATATTTTCTATGTGTTTACCACAGCATTGGTTATATCAGGCAAAGGAGTAAGATCTTAAAGGAACTGGTTGTATTTTTAACAGATGAGAGGTAAATGATAAAAGGTTCCTAAAATATTCTGTAAAAAGAAAATTTGAAAATTAATTTATTATAGAATATTGACACATGGTATGAACAGATAATTCACAAAATAAAAGCTATGCACCATTCTGTATATGTACCACATCTTTCTTATCCATCTATTGATGGATGTCTAAGTTGCTTCCATGTCCTGGTTATTGTAAACAGTGGAGCAATGAACGTTGGGTACAGGTGTCTTTTTGAGTTATGGTTTTCTCAGGGTATATTCCTAGTAGTGGGATTGCTGAGTAAGTCAGAGAAAAATGGCTCTGATGAACCTATTTGCAGGCCAGGAATAGAGGTGTAGATGTAGAGAATGGAGGACTTGTGGACATAGAAGGGGAAGGAGAAGGGTACAAATGGATAGAATAGCACTGACATATGCACCCTACCATATGTAAAATAGCTGGCAGGAAGCTGTTGTATAGCACAGGGAACTCAGCTCACTCCCCTGTGAATAACCTAGATGAATGGGGAACAGGAGGGTGGAAAGGAGGCTCAAGAGGGAGGGGGATATATCCATATGGCTGATTCATGAAGTTGTACAATTGAAACTAATAGAGCATTGTAAAGCAATTATATTCTAATAAAAGAGATACATAAAAATGTGACAAAAATATGAAAGTTCATGAAATAAGGCATACATTATGTTGCTGGTGGAATAAAAATTAAATCTTCCAATGGAAATTTTTGGTAATAGTCATTGAAATTCTTTATAATAGTCACATATCTTGACCTGGCAATTCTAGTCTTAGGAAATAACTTAAAATAGCCAGAGAGGCACTTGGATATTTATTTACGAAACTAAACACTACCACATTATTTATAATGGAAAAAGATTTCAAAACAATATTTATACAGTTAAAATACTGTTGTGCACTTATCCAGGGGAATAGTATGCTAAAATGGAGACTAATGTTTTAAAATATATATCCATCTGTGTCTGAGTCTCCATCTAGCTATCTATCTACCTATCTATATTTATAATGGAAGTGAAAGTCACTCAGTCGTGCCTGACTCTTTGCGAACCGAAGGACTATACAGTCCACGGAAATCTCCAGGCCATAATACTGGAATGGGTAGCTGTTCCCTTCTACACGGGATATTCCCAACCCAGGGACTGAACCGAGGTCTCCTGCATTATAGGCAGATTTTATACCAGCTGAGCTACCGGGGATGATATTGAATGTTATTATGTTAAACAAAAGGAAAGATAACTGCATATGGAGTAGGAACTCAATTGTATAAATATGGAAAAAAGGTAAAATTAATTGTGTCAGCCAAATTTTCCCAACTCCCCACATAGAAAGTAAATGCTAGAGAAGGGGCTGTAGATTTGATTTCCTTTTGATAATTCAGTTCAGTTAAGTACTCAGTCATGTCCGACTCTTTTCAGCCCCATGGAGTGCAGCACATCAGGCTTCCTGGTCCATCATTTCCATGAGTTTACTCAAACTCATGTCCATTGAGTCAGTGATGCCATCCAACCATCTCATCCTCTGTCATCCACTTCTCCTCCCACTCTCAATCTTTCCCAGCATCAGGGTCTTTTCCAGTGAGTCAGCTCTTCACATCAGGTGGCCAAATATTGGAGTTTCAGCTTCAACATCAGTCCTTCCAATGAATATTCAGGACTGATTTCCTTCAGGATGGACAGGTTCGACCTCCTTGCAGTCCAAGGGATTCTCAAGAGTCTTCTCCAACACACAGTTCAAAAGCATCAATTCTTCGGTGCTCATTTTCCTTTATAGTTCAACTCTCACATTCATACATGACTATTGGAAAACCATAGCTTTGACTAGATAGACATTTGTTGGCAAAGTAATGTCTCTGCTTTTTAATATGCTGTCTAGGCTGGTCATAATTTCCTTGCATTTAATTTCTGGGCTACAGTCACCACCTTCAGTGATTTTGGACCCCCCAAAAATAAAGTCTGCCATTGTTTCCACTGTTTCCCCATGTATTTTCTATGAAGTGATGGGACCAGATACCATGATCTTAGTTTTCTGAATGTTGAGGTTTAAGCCAAAATTTTCACTCTCTTCTTTCACTTTTATCAAGAGGCTCTTTAGTTCTTCTTCATTTCTGCCATAAGGATGATGTCATCTGCATTTCTGAGGTTACTGATATTTCTCCCGGCAACCTTGATTCCAGCTTGTGCTTCATCCAGCCCAGCATTTCTCATGATGTACTCTGCATATAAGTTAAATAAGCAGGGTGACAATATACAGGCTTGACATATTTCTTTTCCTATTTGGAACCACTGTTGTTCATGTCCAGTTCTAACTGTTGCTAACTGACCTGCATACAGATTTCTCAAGAGACAAGTCAAGTGGTTTGGTATTCCCATCTTTGAAGAATTTCCCACAGTTTATTGGTTGAGAGTTCTGACGAAATGTGGTCCACTAGAGAAGGGAATGGCAAACCGCTTCAGTATTCTTGCCTTGAGAACCCCATGAACAGTATGAAAAGGCAAAAAGATAGGACACTGAAAGAGGAACTCCCCAGGTTGGTAGGTGCCCAATATGCTACTGGAGATCAGTGGAGAAATAACTCCAAAAGAATGAAGAGATGGAGCCAAAGAAAAACAACCCTGAGCTGTGGATGTGACTGGTGATGGATGCAAAGGTCTGATGCTGTAAAGAGCAATATTGCATAGGAACCTGGAATGTTAGGTCCATGAATCAAGGTAAATGGAAGTGGTCAAACAGGAGATGGCAAGAGTGAATGTCGACATTTTAGGATTTGGTGAACAAAAATGGACTGGAATGGGTGAATTTAACTCAGATGATCAATATGTCTACTACTGTGGGCAAGAATCCCTTAGAAGGAAAGGAGTAGCCATCATAGTCAACAAAGAATCTGAAATGCAGTACTTAGATGCAATCTCAAAAATGACAGAACTATTTCTGTTTGTTTCCAAGGCAAACTATTCAATATCATGGTAACTGAAGTCTATGTCCTGACCAGTAATGGGGAAAAAGCTGAAGTTGAACGGATCTATGAAGACCTACAAGACCGTCTAGAACTAACACCCCAAAAAACGATGTCATTTTCATTATAGAGGACTGAAATGCAAAAGTAGGAAGTCAAGAAACATCTGAAGTAACAGGCAAATTTGGCCTTGGAATACTGAATGAAGCAGGGCAAAGGCAAATAGAGTTTTGCTAAGAGAACACACTGTTCATGGCAAACACCCTCTTCCAACAACACAAGTGAAGACTCTACACATGGACATCACCAGATGGTCAACACCAAAATCAGATTGATTATATTCTTTGCCGCCAAAGATGGTGAAGCTCTATACAGTCAGCAAAAACAAGACCAGGAGCTTACTGTGGCTCAGAACATGAACTCCTTATTGCCAAATTCAGACTTAAATTGAAGAAAATAGAGAAAACCACTAGATCATTCAGGTATGACCTAAATCAAATCACTTATGATTATACAGTGGAAGTGAGAAATAGATTTAAAGGACTAGATCTGATAGACAGAGTACCTGATGAACTGGATGGAGGTTCATGACATTTTACAAGTGGCAGGGATACAAGCTCATCCCCAAGAAAAAGAAATGCAAAAAAGCAAAATGTCTGTCTGAAGAGGCCTTAAAAATAGCTGAGAAAAGAAGAGAAGTGAAAAGCAAAGGAGAAAAGGAAAGATATACCCATTTGAATGCAGAGTTCCAAAGAATAGCAAGGAGAGATAAGAAAGCCTTCCCCAGAGATCAATGCAAAAAATAGAGGGAAACAATAGAATGGGAAAGACAAGAGATGTCTTCAAGAAAATTAGAGATACCAAGGGAACATTTCATGCAAAGATGAGCACAATAAAGGACAGAAATTGTATGGACCTAACAGAAGCAGAAGATATTAAGAGGAGGTGGTAAGAATACACAGAAAAACTATACAAAAAAAAACCTTCACGACCCAGATAACCACCATAGTATGATCACTCACTTAGAGCTAGACATCCTGGAATGTGAAGTCAAGTGGGCCTTAGGAAGCATCCCTACAAACAAAGCTAGTGGAGGTGATGGAATACCAGTTGAGCTATTTCAAATTCTGAAAGATGATTCTGTGAAAGTGCTGCACTCAATATGCCAGCAAATTTGAAGAACTCAGCAGTGGCCACAGGACTGGAAAAGGTCAGTTTTCATTCCAATCCCAGAGAAAGGCAATGTGAAAGAATGCTCAAACTACCTCACAATTACACTCACCTCACATGCTAGTAAAGTAATATACTGTCTAGTTTGGTCATAACTTCTTCCAAGGAGCAAGAGTCTTTCAATTTCATGACTGCAGTCACCATCTGCAGTGACTTTGGAGTCCAAAAATATATAGTCTATCACTGTTTGCACTGTTTCCCCATCTATTGGCCATAAATTGCTGGGACCAGATGCCATGATCTTAGTTTTCTGAATGTTGAGTTTTAAGCCAACTTTTTCACTCTCCTCTTTCACGTTCATCAACAGACTCTTTAATTCTTCTTCACTTTCTGCCATAAGGGTGGTGTCATCTGCATATCTGAGGTTATTGATATTTCTCCCGGCAATCCTGATTCCATCTTGTGCTTCATCCAGCCCAGTGTTTCTCATGATGTACTCTGAATATAAGTTAAATAAGCAGGGTGACAATGTGCAGCCTTGACATACTCCTTTTCCTATTTGGGACCAGTCTGTTTTTCCAGATCCAGTTCTAACCGTTGCTTCTTTACTTGCATGCAGATTTTTTAAGAGGCAGGTCAGGTGTGCTGGTATTCCCATCTCTTGAAGAATTTTCCAGTTTGCTGGGATCCACACAGTCAAAGGTTTTGGCAGAGTCAATGAACAGAAGTAAGTGTTTTTTCTGGACCTCTTGCTTTTTCAATGATCTGACAGTTATTGGCAATTTGATCTCTGGTTCCTCTGCCTTTTCTAAAACCAGCTTGAGTATCTGGAAGTTCATTGTTCATGTATTGCTGAAGCCTGGCTTGGGGAATTTTGAACATTACTTTACTAACATGTGAGATGAGTGCAACTGTGCAGTAGTTTGAGCATTCTTTGGCATTGCCTTTCTTTGGGATTGGAATGAAAACTGACCTTTTCCAGTCCTGTGGCCACTGCTGAGTTTTCAAAATTTGCTGGCATATTGAGTGCAGCACTTTCATAGCATCATACTTTAGGATTTGAAAGAGCTTAGCTGGAATTCCATCATCTTCACTAGCTTTGTCTGTAGTGATGCTTCCTAAGGCTTGACTTCACATTCCAGGTTGTCTGGTTCTAAGTGAGTGATGACATCACATCATTATCTGGTCATGAAGATCTCTTTTGTGCTGTTCTCTGTGTATTCTTGCCACCTCCTCTTAATATTTTCTGCTTCTGTTAGGTGCATGCCATTTCTGTCCTTTATTGTGCCTGTCTTTGCATGAAATATTCCCTTGGTATCTCTAATTTTCTTGAAGAGATCTCTAGTCTTTCCCATTCTACTGTTTTTCTCTATTTCTTTACACTGATCACTGAGGAAGGCTTTCTTATCTCTCCTTGCTATTCTTTGGAACTCTGCCTTCAAATGGGTATATCTTTCCTTTTCTCCTTTGCTTTTTGCTTCTCTTCTTTTCACAGCTATTTGTAATGCCTCTTCAGACAGACATTTTGCTTTTTTGCATTTCTTTTTCTTGGGGATGGTCTTGCTCCCTGCCTCTGTACTATGTCACAAACGTCCTTCCATAGTTCATCAGGTACTCTATCAGATCTAATCCCCTGAATCTATTTCTCACTTCCACTGTATAATCATAAGGGATATGATTTAGGTCATACCTGAATGGTCTAGTGGTTTTCCCTACTTTCTTCAATTTAAGGCTGAATTTGGCAGTAAGGGGTTCATGTTCTGAGCCACTGTCAGCTTACTCCATCTTTGGCTGAAAAAAATATCATCAGTCTGATTTCACTGTTGACCATCTGATGATGTCCATGTGTAGAGTCTTCTCCTTTGTTGTTGGAAGAGGTTGTTTCCTATGACCAGTGCGTTCTCTTGGCAAAACATCTGAGATTTTGCCCTACTTCTTTCTGTACTCCTACACCAAATTTGCCTGTCAGCTCGGAAGCAGTTATGGAATGAGAACGATGCCCCTTTTCTCTAGGCAACATAATTCTCCTAAAAGAAAAGGGGGGAATGAGAGAGTCATTTCCTAGGTAGGTTGATAGGGAGTCTAGGGGTCCCCAAGGAGAGAGGGGTCTGGAATTCTCAAGGAGGAAGAAAGGACAAACTTCTTTTGTTTCCCCACATTCCTTAGGATTATATAACAATAATGTATCCTGCCTGAGGACAGTCTTTGGATTAAACCTTCTGGCTAATTCTGTTATCTTAAAATGTAACTTATGGGAGTAGGTCTGATGAGGTCTTTACAACCTCCAGACATTCTTTGGATTATATAACCTCATTGTTAACACTAGCAAGCGGGTACTCTTTCTGCCCCCTTCTGATCCCTAGGTCAGAAGATTTCTCTATCTCCTTTATACTTTAATAAAACTTTATTACACACAAAAAAAATAAATAAAAATAACTGTGTTTGTGTTTTTCTTTTTGACTTACTTTTCTCACTAATGCATATATATATGGAATTTAGAAAGATGGTAATGATGACCCTATATGCGAGACAGCAAAAGAGACACAGATGTATAGAACAGTCTTTTGGACCCTGTGGGAGAAGGGAAGTGTGGTATGATTTGAGAGAATAGCAGTGAAACATGTATATTATCATATGTGAAACAGATCACCAGTCAGTTCAATGCATGAGACAGGGTGCTTAGGGCTGGTGCACTGGGATGACCCTGAGGGAAGGAATGGGGAGGGATGTGGAAGGAGCTTCAGGATGGGGGAAGCATGTACACCCATGGCTGATTCATGTCAGTGTATGGCAAAAACCACTACAATATTGTAAAGTAATTAACTTCCATTTTAAATAAATAAATTAATTAAAAAATAAAAATAACAATTTTTCAATTACTACCTTCTCTGCCATTTTGCTTAGACAGCTGCTTTGTTTTTCTAGCTACCTTTATATTTATTATATGCTGGAAAGAATGACAGAATTGACAAGAATTTAGGGGACCCGGTCTCTGCTAAGGTTCAGTGTGTCTCTAAGTAATCTACACAGGCACTATTTTCTTTTGTGAATAAAATGGAAGCAGAACCATCTGACCCAATCCCTACTCAACAGACTTTGAGGATTGCATGAAATAATGGAACTTAAGAGAATGGCTATACAAACACTAATTTATTATTTTTTTATTGGAGTATAATTATTTTATAACATTTCTTTTATTTTTGATGTATAACAAAGTGAATCAGCTATATGCGTACATTATATGCCCTCCCTATTGAGCCCCCTCCCCATCCCAGCCCCATTCCAGTGAAGACCCCATATATATCTTCAGAGAGCACTGAGCTGAGCTCCCTCTGCTATATTGCAAGTTCCCACTAGCTGTCTGTTTTACCCATGCTACTGTATATATGTCAGTCATAATCTCCCAATTTGTCCACCCCCTGCTGTGTCCACATGGACTTTCCAGGTGGCTCAGTGGTAAATAATCCTCCTGCTAATTCAGGAAATGTAGGTTCAATCCCTGGGTGGAGAAGAGCCCCTGGAGAAGGAAATAGCAATCCACTTCAGTATTCTTGCCTGGGAAATCTCATAAATAGAAGAGCCTGGAGGGTTATAGTCCATGCAGTTGCAAAAGAGTCAGACACAACCTATTGATTAAACAACACCTTCCCCCATTGTGACCATATATGTCCAATTTCTATGTCTGCATCTCTGTTCTTGCTCTCCAAAGAGGTTCATCTGTACCATTTTTCTAGATTCCACATATCTTTTTTAATATATGATGTTCATTTTTCTCTTTCTGACTTACTCCTCTCTGTACGATAGACTCTAGATTCATTAACATCCCTGCAGATGACCAAATTTTGTTACTTTATTTTTTATCTTATTTGTCTCTCACCTGTCTATATATCGCCATTGTTCACTTCGTAATGCCAAAGTGGTAACCAAGAAAGATTAAAGAAACTATACTTCCATTTCTCCTCTTTTGGAAAGAAGGGGAAAAAAAATCAAAATTTTTGAACTTACAACCTGCTGGAGAAAAAGAAAATCCCTCCCCTTTTCCTGCTTCAATTTCTTCTCTAAACTCCAGTATTAAGGACTTAGATTGGAAGATCATTTATTTAGAATACAATATCTGTCACTGGTCCAGGTGCAAGAGAGGGTTTGTAAACATCTACATATTGATGTGTGTTTCTAACTTTGAAGAAAGTTTATCAAGTGTCAAAACTTATTCAATAAAATAACTATTTTGTATCAACTACAAAATACATAGCCAGCAGGTAATGGTTATTGGCAAATTTGGGCTTTGAAGTGCTTCTTCTCTAATATAGTTTTATTTTGTGTTTTCTAAAAAACATACTGAACTGTATTTTCCTAAAACCGAATTGTTCATTTGTCTTCTGAGACATGTTTCACAGATCCATAGTTTCACAAACAATTCAGATTGACTTTGCTTCTTTATTTTTTACTACTCTAAAAACTAGAATAATATTTTATCTTGTTACTCTAGAAACTGAGCACAATAAAGCCTATAAAGACAAACCAATTTATTTATCCCCTGAAATTTGCCATTTTAAAAAGAACTTTTAGAAAAGTCTGTAGATCCCTTTAAGAGAAAAACATTTTTCAACAAAACCAGGGTAATTATTTGGTAGTGAGATAAATGTCTAATATTTATTTTCCTTACCTTCTTTGCCTGGTTATCTATTTTAATTACATTAATAGCTTCTTTCAAGAGTCAAAATTTTCTTTTTCCTTTTTAAGAAAATGTTTGCAGCTAAAATAAATACACTGACCAGGGAGTCTCAAACCAATTAACTGCCCGTCTTAAGGAAATCAGCTTAGTTTCCACAGCTGAAACAACAGTAGAAATGATATGATGATGAAATAAAATATAAATGGATAGTACTATTTTAATTCTTTTTCATGATTTCTTGTGAGAATTGAGCACAGCAAGACTATATTTAATTAGACTAAAAGGTAGTATAACCCAGTGGGTTGTATATGCATTAACTGAATCAAATATTACTCTTAGCTTTATCTAAATTTGTTTTAATTCTAAGATTTTGCATATGCATCAAAATGTATTGTGTCACAGAAAATATTGCAGTCTTGACACTTCGTTATTGACAAGATAAAGCAGACTCTCAGGATATGTTGCAGCATGTCTAAAGAAAAGGCACATATTAAGCTTACATTTCAGTTTTAATTATAAAGGTTGGTTACCTACAGCCTGAGTCACTATGTAATTGTCACATTCTCAATTCATTCCTCTTATGAGAATCCAGTTCAATGTTATTCTTTCCAGAGTTCTAAAACCACATGATTTATAATCATCCATATATCTATATTTTATCTGTGGTATATAAATGTGAAAGGACATTCTCTTTATATTTAAATATGTATTACCGGTTTAGCTGGGGTTTTCGCATAAACTACATGAAGCATTTGTTTGATTACCCACTGTATATCAAGTGATGAATTCATGGTCCCCATCTCTATCTAGTAAATTCTTGGGGACATAAGTAAAGCTGGATTATCTAGCTAAGTGATAGCTTAATTCTATCTTTAATTTCCTCAAGTGAAGGCTTTTTACTAAAAGAGGTGGTAAAACCTTGGATAATCCTAATCTTTGCATGCAATTCACAAATATTAAGGACCATAATTATAAACAAATGTTCTTGTTTTTTGTCCTTTATTTTTCTTCCTTATTGTTTTAAACCACTGAACTAAGATCTACATACTTTTTCAAGATCACACTGAAACTCAGGTCTCTTGAACCTCCTTGAGCATGCCTGCATACTAAATTGCTTCAGCTGTGGCTGTCTCTGTGAGACCCTATGGAATGTAGCGTGCTAGGTTCCTCTGTCCATGGGATTCTCCAGGCAAAGATAATGAAGTGGGTTGTCATTTCCTCTTCCAGGGGATCTTCCTGACCCAGGCATCCAACAAGCACATCCTACATTGGAAGGTGGGTTCTTCACCACCAGCGCCCCCTAGGAAGCCCAAGAGCCTCCTTTGAGAACTGTGTCCTGTGTCCATAAAAGGGTGGCTCCTCTTATCAAATGTCTTAATCAAATTACCTACATTTACAAATAATTTTTCCCCCAATAAATTTAATGGGAGGATATCTTACCTTGGGAGGTGAACATGGCAACCCACTCCAATATTCTTGCCTGGAGAATCCCATGGACAGAGGAGCTTGACAGGGTACAGTTCACAGGGTCACAAAGAGTCAGCCATTACTGAAGTGACTGAGCATCTTACTTTGGTGTATAAACCATTCATTATTTTTATTTAAAAATGTGTCACTTAAAAACTAAGAGGACTGCTGTAAGTCAGAGGCTATACCAGGTAATTTCTTGTATGCATTAAAGATTCATTTTTTTGGATTTAAAATCTGATGTCAGTTTGGTATATCTTTTAGGGTTTTACATATTAAATATTAGATGCAATTAATTGACAATATTGTATCAGTGGCAGAGTCAAAATCTACTTCATTCCATGAAAAGAATCTGTGTAATGTGTACTTTGTTTTGTTTCAATCTATTATAGTCATAATAGCTGTAGTTGTGGTAGCAATGTTTTTTTAATCTAACGAATATATTGTCTCTTTGATGTAACAGTAAATCAGCCAGTTGTCAAAGTCCCTTACAGATTCTGATTTTATACTTTTGCTTCAATTACAATTGATTTCTGTACTGTAAATAGCAATTTTATGCTTAATCATATAGAAAATGGGTGACTGTGCAACATAGGCAAGGTACTGAGGAAAGCACTCAACCACAGTGGTGGTGGTTGCAAAAATCTATCCTCTTGAATTGTCTATGCTGGGTAATTCTCTTTTAAAGTATTCTCTTAATTCACCTGATAAAGCAAGAGTAGGTTTTTCCTTAGGAAATGATTTTTCTATGAAAGTATATACACTACTTATTGCTATGGTCAGCAAACACATTGACATGACTTTTGAACCAATAGCTATTTTTTGGTTGTGAGGCTATGGCCTTTGAATATCTGATTTCAGCAGACTACAGGACTTTTTTAATATATAACAGAAAGACACTGTGATCTAGCCAGCTATGACATTTTCTCTCCACAATCAGTCACACTTTGTGCCTTCGCATACAGTCTTGCAATGTCTTTCACAGGACTGTTTTTGTTCAAAAAAAAAAAAAAATGCCATATTTTCACAGAACATTTTCTCCTAGTCCTGAGCTGCTATATATTTCTAACATACATGTCATACAATTAATAGATAAAAGTATACAATATATAAGAGCTTCCCATTCTGTCTCCTACTTAAATTAAATTAAGTATTTTCCTATTGTTTGTAGTAACTACTGTGTCCTTAGAATGAGTATATTAAGGCTTCTTCTGTGATTTCACTCTTCTAGCATGGAAGATAAAAATAAGAATCCTTGAGATACAGGATCTATAGAAGTCAAGTTGAGAGTATTAAAATAAGATATTATAGGCTTATAATCCATAGACCTTTAATAAATATGTCTTTAGAAGAATCCTCTCAGTTGATTTTCTGACATGTAGCCTCTCTGAGAAACATAATACCATTGCACCTTTTTATAAAATTCCATAAATTTCCAACAGTCCAATCCTCAAACAAGGAGATTAAGTTGATTCGTCCCTGTATCAAAATTTTCTATGAAAAAATAAAACAGATGAATGTATGTAGCAAAAATTTCTATAAACTTGATAAAAATATAGAGGATCTTGAGTGAAAAGCATGACCCTATAGTAAATATCTAAGAATATTTTTCAGAAGTATTTCCATTCTGACTCTTACCATGAATCCATAAGGTCTGAATTCAATTAAGTATTAACATTACTATTTAGTTCAAAAGGCAATACTGAATCCAGCTTCCAACTGGGCAGGCTGAGGCACACCTTCCCAATTACTCTTCCATCCAGCACGTATGAGAGTTAATGGAAACTAAATAATTTCCTTTAGGAAATATCCATTTGTGGATATCTCAAAATATTTTTTTTTCTGCTGCAAATTTTAAGGCTCAGTTTTTGACATTGTTGTTCAGTTGCTCATTTGTATCTGACTATTTGCAATGCCATGGACTGCAGCACTCCAGTCTTGCCTGTCTTTCACTATCTCACAGAGGTGGTGCCAACTCATGTCCATTGAACCAACGATGCCAATAAAAAGCCCCTCCCCCTGAATTTATAAACTCAGAGTGAATTCTACATGTAAGGTTGTGATCATGTTTTTTGAGTCTCTAGTTCTAGTTGAAATATTTTATAGAAGACAAAAAATTGCCATAAGCATAGTACCTATTTTGTATTCCCTTCAAAATGAAAAAATTTTTTTATAGCTTTTCTTTTTTTTAAATTTTATTTTATTTTTAAACTTTACATAATTGTATTAGTTTTGCTAAATATCAAAATGAATCTGCCACAGGTATACATGTGTTCCCCATCCTGAACCCTCCTCCCTCCTCCCTCCCCATACCATCCCTCTGGGTCGTCCCAGTGCACTAGCCCCAAGCATCCAGTATCGTGCATCGAACCTGGACTGGCAACTCGTTTCTTACATGATATTTTACATGTTTCAATGTCATTCTCCCAAATCTTCCCACCCTCTCCCTCTCCCACAGAGTCCATAAGACTGTTCTATACATCAGTGTCTCTTTTGCTGTCTTGTACACCGGGTTATTGTTACCATCTTTCTAAATTCCATATATATGCATTAGTATACTATATTTATGTTTTTCCTTCTGGCTTACTTCACTCTGTATAATAGGCTCCAGTTTCATCCACCTCATTAGAACTGATTCAAATGTATTCTCTTTAATGGCTGAGTAATACTCCATTGTGTATATGTACCACAGCTTTCTTAGCCATTCATCTGCTGATGGACATCTAGGTTGCTTCCATGTCCTGGCTATTATAAACAGTGCTGCGATGAACATTGGGGTACACGTGTCTCTTTCCCTTCTGGTTTCCTCAGTGTGTATGCCAAGCAGTGGGATTGCTGGATCATAAGGTAGTTCTATTTCCAGTTTTTTAAGGAATCTCCACACTTTCTCCATAGTGGCTGTACTAGTTTGCATTCCCACCAACAGTGTAAGAGGGTTCCCTTTTCTCCACACCCTCTCCAGCATTTATTATTTGTAGACTTTTGGATCGCAGCCATTCTGACTGGTGTGAAATGGTACCTCATAGTGGTTTTGATTTGCATTTCTCTGATAATGAGTGATGTTGAGCATCTTTTCATGTGTTTGTTAGCCATCTGTATGTCTTCTTTGGAGAAATGTCTATTTAGTTCTTTGGCCCATTTTTGGATTGGGTCGTTTATTTTTCTGTAGTTGAGCGTAGGAGTTGCTTGTATATTTTTGAGATTAGTTGTTTGTCAGTTGCTTCATTTGCTATTATTTTCTCCCATTCTGAAGGCTGTCTTTTCACCTTGCTAATAGTTTCCTTTGATGTGCAGAAGCTTTTAAGGTTAATTAGGTCCCATTTGTTTATTTTTGATTTTATTTCCAATATTCTGGGAGGTGGGTCATAGAGGATCCTGCTGTGATGTATGTCAGAGAGTGTTTTGCCTATGTTCTCCTCTAGGAGTTTTATAGTTTCTGGTCTTACATTTAGATCTTTAATCCATTTTGAGTTTATTTTTGTGTATGGTGTTAGAAAGTGGTCTAGTTTCATTCTTTTACAAGTGGTTGACCAGATTTCCCAGCACCACTTGTTAAAGAGATTGTCTTTAATCCGTTGTATATTCTTGCCTCCTTTGTCAAAGATAAGGTGTCCATATGTGCGTGGATTTATCTCTGGGCTTTCTATTTTGTTCCATTGATCAATATTTCTGTCTTTGTGCCAGTACCATACTGTCTTGATAACTGTGGCTTTGTAGTAGAGCCTGAAGTCAGGTAGGTTGATTCCTCCAGTTCCATTCTTCTTTCTCAAGATCGCTTTGGCTATTCGAGGTTTTTTGTATTTCCATACAAATTGTGAAATTATTTGTTCTAACTCTGTGAAGAATACTGTTGGTAGCTTGATAGGGGTTGCGTTGAATCTATAAATTGCTTTGGGTAGTATACTCATTTTCACTATATTGATTCTTCCAATCCATGAAAATGGTATATTTCTCCATCTATTAGTGTCCTCTTTGATTTCTTTCACCAGTGTTTTATAGTTTTCTATATATAGGTCTTTAGTTTCTTTAGGTAGATATATTCCTAAGTATTTTATTCTTTCCGTTGCAATGGTGAATGGAATTGTTTCCTTAATTTCTCTTTCTGTTTTCTCATTATTAGTGTATAGGAATGCAAGGGATTCTGTGTGTTGATTTTATATCCTGCAACTTTACTATAGTCATTGATTATTTCTAGTAATTTTCTGGTGGAATCTTTAGGGTTTTCTATGTAGAGGATCATGTCATTGCAAATAGTGAGAGTTTTACCATAGCAAAAATCAACAAAACCAAAAGCTGGTTCTTTGAAAGGATAAATAAAACTGACAAACCATTAGCCAGACTCATCAAGAAACAAAGGGAGAAAAATCAAATCAACAAAATTAGAAACGAAAATGGAGAGATCACAACAGACAACACAGAAATACAAAGGATCATAAGAGACTACTATCAACAATTATATGCCAATAAAACGGACAACATGGAAGAAATGGACAAATTCTTAGAAAAGTACAACTTTCCAAAACTCGACCAGGAAGAAATAGAAAATCTTAACAGACCCATCACAAGCATGGAAATTGAAACTGTAATCAAAAATCTTCCAGCAAACACAAGCCCAGGTCCAGACGGCTTCACAGCTGAATTCTACCAAAAATTTAGAGAAGAGCTAACACCTATCCTGCTCAAACTCTTCCAAAAAATTGCAGAGGAAGGTAAACTTCCAAACTCATTCTATGAGGCCACCATCACCCTAATACCAAAACCTGACAAAGATCCCACAAAAAAAGAAAACTACAGGCCAATATCACTGATGAACATAGATGAAAATGTTTTGAAAGCCTTTTAAACCATAGTCTGGAAACAAAGGAGATTTTTTTAAAAGTTAAGGGCCCTTAAAAAAAAAAAAGTTGAGTAACAACATATGCAATTCCTTTGCAAGGAAATATTACTAATTAAAACCCAAACCACTTTATTAGTACACACACCTGCAACTGCAAAAATGATCAATTTCTTACCTAAAAGCTTAATTCTGGAAGAAGGCTGAATCCTCAGTTCTTCTCCCTAAAGAATTTCCACTTTAAACTCCTACCTTAGTTTTGCCAATGTTGATCACTGACTTACTGAGTAATCACGTGAAGCACCAAAGCAAAAAATTCATTTTAATCATGGGACTTGTCCCTGTAGATATTGTTGTACTGAGTGGAAGAGAAATAAATGGAAGATAAAAAAAATCATATTCAAAACGCTGTTATCCTTTATTCATTTATTGCAAAATTCAGACTTAAATTGAAGAAAGTAGGGGAAACCACTAGGTCATTCAGGTATGACCTAAATCAAATCCCTTATGATTACACAGTGGAAGTAACAAATAGATTCAAGGGATTAGATCTGATAGAGCACCTGAAGAACTATGGATGGAGGTTCCTGACATTGTACAGGAGGCAGGGTTCAACCATTCCCATGAAAAAGAAATGCAAAAGTCAAAATGGTTATCTGAGGAGGTCTTACAAATAGCTAGAAAAGACGTGAAAGGCAGAGGAGAAAAGGAAAGATATAACCATTTGAATGAAGAGTTCCAAAGAATAGCAAGGAGAAATCAGAAAGCCTTCTTCAGTGATCAATGCAAAGAAATAAAGGAAAACAATAGACTGGGAAACACTAGAGATAGTTTCAAGAAAATTAGGGATACCAAGGGAACATTTCACCCAAAGATGAGCACAATAAAGGACAGAAATGGTATGAAACTAACAGAAGCAGAAGATATTAAGAGGTGGCAAGATTATACAGAAGAACTGTACCAAAAAGATCTTCACAACCCAGATAACTACTGTGGTATGATCATTTGCCTAGAGCCAGACATCCTGGAATGTGAAGTCAAGTGGGCTTTAGGAAGCATCCCTATGAACAAAGCTAGTGGAGGTGATGGAATTCCAGCTGAGCTATTTCAAATCATAAAAAATGATACTATGAAAGTGCTGCACTCAATATGCCAGCAAATTTGAAAAACTCAGCGGTGGCCACAGGACTGGAAAAGGTCAGTTTTCATTCAAATCCCAAAAAGGCAATGCCAAAGAATGTTGAAACTACAATTGCAAACATTTCACACTCTAGCAAAGTAATATTCAAAATTCTCCAAGCCAGGCTTCAACAGTACATGAACTGAGAACTTCCAGCTGTTCAAGATGGATTTAGAAAAGGCAGAGGAACCAGAGATCAAATTGCCAGCATTTGTTGGATGATAGGAAAAGCAAGAGAGTTCTAGAAAAACATCTATTTTTCCTGCATTGACTATGCTAAAGCCTTTGACTGTGTGGATCACAATAAACTGGAAAATTCTTAAAGACATGGGAATACCAGACTCCCTTACCTGTCTCTTGAGAAACATATATTCTGTTCAAGAAGCATCAGTTAGAACTGAACATGGAACAACAGACTGGTTCCAAATTGAGAAAGGAGTAGGTTGAGGCTGTATATTATCACCCTGCTTATTTAACCTATATGCAGAGTGTATCATGACAAACGCTGGGCTGGATGAAGTACAAGCTGGAATCAAGATTGCCGGGAGAAATGTCAATTACCAGAGATACGCAGATGACACCACCCTTATGGCAGAAAGTGAAGAAAAACTAAAGAGTCTCTTGATGAAAGTGAAAGAGGAGAGTGAAAAAGCAGGCTTAAAACTCAACATTCAGAAAATGAAGATCATGGCATCCAGTCCCATCACTTCATGGCCAATAGATGGGGAAATAATGGAAACAGTGGTAGACTTTATTTTCTTGGGCTCCAAAATTACTGTAGATTATGACTGCAGAAATTACAAGGGGCTTGTTCCTTGGAAGAAAAGCTATGATCAACCTAAACAGCATATTAAAAAGCAGAGACATTACTTTGCCAACAAATGTTCATCTAGTCAAAGCTATGGTTTTTGCAGTAATCATGCATGGATGTGAGATTTGGACTATAAAGAAAGGTGAGCGCCAAGGAATCTATTATTTTGAACTGTAGTGTTGGAGAAGACTCTTGAGAGTCCCTTGGACTGCAAGGAGATCAAACCAGTCAATCTTAAAGAAATCAGTCCTGAATATTCATTGGAAGTACTGATGCTGTAGCTGAAGCTTCAATACTTTGGCCAATTGATGCGAAGAACTGACTCACTGGAAAAGACCCTGAAGCTGGGAAAGACTGAAGGTGAGAGGAGAAGGGGATTACAGAGGATGAGAAGGTTGGATAGCATCACCGATTCTATGGAAATGAGTTTGAGCAAGCTCTGGGAGTTGGTGATGGACAGGAACGACTGGCATGCTGTAGTCCATGGGGTCACAAATAGTCGGACCCTACTGAACAACTGAACTGAACTCTTATCCCCGATCTCAAGTTACAGAATTTTTCTTAAAGACCTCAATGCACAGACTTAGTATTTTAATCAATGTAGGAACAGAAGATGTTCCTACAATGTAGTAACAAAATCTCTTTCTTTTTGTTTGGAAGAGTAGTCTCTTGGTATTTTTTAAAATATTTATTTTAAATAGATATTTAAATATCACTTCTTTTTTGCAATCATTATCATGTTAAATGAGGTCTTTTTCCCACATTTGTTCAGTATTTGCTTTAACTACCGATATTCAAAAAACTGGTACTTGCTCTCACTTAGTAACAGCAGTAATAACAACAACACAAACCCCCAAAAAGGTTAAAACCTACAGAACATTTATTCTATATCAAGCACCATGCAAAATAATTTGTTAATTGTCTGTGTGCATATTTTTTTATTTTTGTCAATATGATCATATTTGTTTTATTTCATTCATATAAATGTCAAAAACTCACAAAAGCATTTTTCAATTTATAGCCAGTTACTGGCATCTGTGCTATTAATAATCTATTCCCTTTCATGATATATAACTAGAATGCATATTGGATTTTTTATTGTATACTAAACTGCAAATAAAATAAACGTTGCCTATAATTTCACTGCCAATATATCTCTTGTTCACTTAGCCATAATACTGTTTATATGGTTAAGCATCTCAAACAGAATGAAAAGGTAGAAAATGAAAGTGAGTGCCTCTCTTCCTGGTTCCTTAAGGTAGATAATCAAAATTCTGTTGTTTCTTCTCATACTTAAATATATATATATAATTTTAAGTTTTTAAAATTTGATCATCTCTTTTTTAAATAAGCAAATAAAAATAGGTGTCATTCATTTAGTAACAGGATAGTAGTATGTAATTTTCATTGAATATTATTTAAAAGTTGCTTGCTGATGGGTACTTTGTCTCCAGGTTTTATTATCACAATTGTTACATGTGTGAATGACTGTGCAGCAGGTTCCATTGTAAAGCTCAGTAAACAGTGAAGGAAAAAAAGGTACAGAACATTTGGAGAGATTGCTTAGGATCACTCGTTGCCTAGTGGAATGAAAATCCAAATTAAGACAGTCAGACTGCAGATCTGGGCTCTTACTCCTGCAACCTGCATATATTTCTAACAAGCAGAGGCACTTCTAGTTGCTTCGACGTCAGGTGTTTCAAGATGAGCTCTGAGTTGAATAAGTTTCATTTTTCTCTAAATAAAAGTATATCTAATAAATGCTTGTTTATACCTCAATAAATAATATATATGTCTACGTAGAATGAAAAAACTGGATTTCTGTAATTTTATGCTGAAAGATGAGATTCTGGAATCAAGGTACATTTTTTAGCAGAGACATTAGTGAGTTTTTGGAAATCCAAATGGTGGTAAAGACCTAAGAATTTATAGTTTAATGGGTCTTTAAAATTGAATAGAAGCACTTGAAGCAGGAGAAATCCAAGGAAAGAGGGGGAAAGCAATGTGGAAGGAATCTGGAGTCTATTGAAAAATATAACCAGTGAGACATCCCTAATAGTGCATAGTGTGACAACAGGAAAACTTTGTAAATGTGAGATGCCTCATGTTCTTTTTACATTGTCTTCTTTGGTACTGAGCATGAGCAAGGTATCCTGGGAAGGAGGCTGGATTGCATATGCTGGCAAAGAGTAGAAGTATAGACAGTACAGGAAAAGTAAACGGTACAAGGGAAATGAGTTTCCAAGCTGGAAACTTGGTGTCAGGAGTGGTAATAAAAGTAACTACTCCCCACCCCCACCCCTATATTCCTTTGCTAGAACTTGAAGAATTCTTACTGGCAATGTTAGATTTGCTATAGAACCTGAGAAAGGATAACTCTTGAAAATGTGTATACTTACCTGTCAGCAAGTTGGAACCTCTTGCTGATACTGGAATTGCAAAATGATTTAAGAAGGAGTCTAAGGAAAAGAGGTCTAGAGAAGAGACTGAGAAATATAATTTAAAAAGAGGAGCATTTGGAGAAGACAGAACAGGAGGTCCCACTTCAATTTCCTTTATTAATATTTTCAGAACTATGAAAAATTTGCATAAATATTACAAAAAATTCTTAGACACCCTTGATCCAGATTCATCAAATGTTAACACAGAATTAAAGCTTCAACTATAGGTGTTTTTTCATTCCACTTTCTCTATCACTCTCATGATATCTAGCTATCTATTGATATATTTTTTATATATTTGATATTTTTTGTGGAAATATATTTTTCCTGAAGTGTTGAAGAGTAATTTGTAGATGGGATACTCCTTAACCTCCAAAAAAATTCTGTGTTTCCTAATAGTAAGGAATTATTTTACATAATTGCACCACAACTACCAAATCTTGATTCAATAACATTATCTAATTCTGTGGATGACAAATTTATTTTGTTAAGGGTCAGATAATAATTATTTTAAGCCTTGCAGACCATAAACCTTTTGTCTCAACTATTCAACTCTGCTCTTGTAGATTAAAAGTAGCTGGAGAAAATAATGTAAATGAAAGGAAGGGCATGACTGTGTTCAGTATAAATTCATTTTCCAGAACTGGTGATTGGATGTCTTTGCTCATGGGTCATGATTTTCTGATCTCTAATCTAATACACAGACCATATTCAGATATGTCTAATTGTCAATAGAGCAGCACTTACAGGAAAAGAAAATTGTTTTATCCTTGCAATCCCTAGAATTGGAATTGGTCATTTCTCTCAAGGATACTTTGTTCCTTTTAAGATGTTGATATTTAGAAATCAAGATTTGTGAACAGGTTTTGCCATTGCTGCTGGGTTTTCGTTGCTTGTAGTCCTTCTCAATGGGCAAATCTGGGAAATTTAACACTTATATATGAACGCATATACCCACATGCATATATATATATATATATATAAAATTCCCAAGAGTTCACACTGACACTAATGACAATCTAACTTGTCAGATTTTATTCAGTCCTTCCTTCTCCTTTCATACTATATTTCTCTGCTAAGTGAAACCTAGCTTTCATGATCCATGATATATTTACTTATTTTCTCAATCCCTGAAATATAAAAAACTTGTTTTAGGATTGCTAATATACACTTAAAAAAAAAAAGAACTACCAGTTAAGGCTTAATATTTGAAGATTTATTTATTTATGGCATGCTGGGTCTTTGTTGCTACACATGGGCCTTCTCTCGTTGTGGCAAGTGGGGGCCACTGTTCACTGCAGTGTGTGTTTCACATTACAGGGATTTCTCTTGTTGCAGAGCACAGGCTCTAGGTATGTGGACTTCAGTTGTTGTGGTTTCTGGGCTCAGTAGTTGCAGATCTCAAACTCTAGAGCATGGGCTCAATAATTGTGATTCACAGTCTTTGTTGTCCAGCAGCAAGTGAGATCTTCCCAGACCAGGGATTAAACCCATGTTCCCTGCATTGGCAGGCAGATTCCTTACCACTCAGCTACCAGGGAAGACCTAAAGTTTAATGTTTGATTAAAAGTATTTTTGTCTTTAGTCTGTGGGCTTAGTTAAAAAATGAACTTAGAAGTTACCTGGGTTAGATCTTCCCTCACACTGCCACTTTGGTGTATAGTTACATTAATTTGTTTCCATTAATATTCAGTTTTGAATTTCCTACTATATTTGCGAAGAGTTGACTCATTGGAAAAGACTGATGCTGGGAGGGATTGAGGGCAGGAGAAGAAGGGGACGACAGAGGATGAAATGGCTGGATGGCATCACTGACTCGATGGACGTGAGTCTGAGTGAACTCTGGAAGTTGGTGATGGACAGGGAGGCCTGGCTTGCTGCGATTCATGCAGTCACAAAGAGTCAGACACGACTGAGTGACTAAACTGAACTGAACTATGTTTGTCAATTTTATTTACTTCTCTTAGTGTATGTGAAACATTAGCATAATTCCCAAAATCAGTACAGTACCAGAAAGTAGAGTCTTCATCTCCTCTTTTCTATCCTTTCTACCATATTCTCATCCATGCTCTGTAGCTGACCAGTCTCATCATTCACTGATTTATTCTTCCTTCATTTATTTTGTTCAAGTGAGCAAACACTTGTATATTTATTTTTATTTTTAATTTCCTTTTTTTACAATAAAGGTAAAACAATTGAGATGATTTATGGTATTTTGATTCCTTCATTTAACAGAGTAGCATGGAAATTATTTCACATAAGTTCATAGCTCTCAACATCATGCTTTGTAACTGCTGCTTAGGATTTATTGTGAATATATCAATTTATTTCCTTAGAAATGAGCACTTAGACAGTTTCTACTATTTTAAAATTACACACAGATCTCAGATGAACAGCCTTCCGCATACGTATTTCTGTAGTGTCACAAGTTTAGCTTTAGGGGAAATTCCTAGACGTGGGAGAGTGGGGTCAAAAGACAAACATACATTGCACTTTATTTTTCTAGACAAAGATCTTTTTGTTTTTGTTTTCTTCCTTTTCAATAGATATAGTACCAAATCCTCTTCTGCTTAATCTTTAGTACTGGACACATAATAAAACCATTATGCATATTTGCTAATAAATAAAATTCTGCCAGGTATGACACATTTGTTGAGAAATAAAACTACTTTGCCTAAAATCGTGGGAAGGTGAATTTAGTTTTGAGAGAAGCTCTGAAGGAGAAATAGGGTGCAGGCATCACAGAAACCTGCCAATAGAGACAGAACTTTGGAAGTGACTGGGCTCAGCTACCACCTGCAAGAGAGGCAGTAAACAGCCTCAGAGTAGAAACTGAAAATGAGGGATGGAGAAATCGTTGCTTTCAGTCCTATTGGCCTCCTTATGAGCAACATCAGCAGCATATGTTTTCAGATACAAGATACTCTATAAAAAATCAGGTACTGAACTTAAATTCTCTGCAGAAATTGAACTTGGGCTTCAGAAAACACAATAGCCTATACCCAGCTTTAAAAAAAATCTATTGCAAGCTTCCCTCTTTCATCACTTTTCATTGCTTAATCCAGATTCAGAAAAATGTGAATAATTCATAAACTCAGACACTTCCTCCATTATGGTAACACCACAGTGCTGAAGCTGCTGAAGTGCTGAAGCTTCAGCAACTACATTTTGCTAAGAAGTATCTTTCAGACTTTGCACCATTTCTTTTCAATAAGGTGTTGCTGCCTTTTAAGTCCAAGGTATTTGTTGTGAAATCATTAGTAGTGAAATAATTTGTTTTATTTTCAAATATTTAAATTTATTAAACACTCTATTAATTCTATGATTTTCCTTAACTTGTTTTTTATGAAAAATGTATCACAAGTGCTATTACTTATCTTTTTTCATTTATAAACATTTTTTAGGCACTCATCCTATGCTACCTGCTTTAATTGCAGTATTTAAAATCCTCTTAAAATCCCTGACAAAGTTGATATTGCCTTCATTTTGCAGATATAGAATTTGAGGCTCAGAGATGTTTAGTAGCTACTTGTAATGACAGAGCAAAAAGATGACAGGACAGGAGTTTCAATCTGACAGTAGAGCCCACATTTGATTTCAACATGGGTTTGTCTCACACCGTCACTTGTCACATGATGCTGTTGAACTCACAGTGAGTTCAACTAAGCCAAAATGTGACAGAATAATATTAGGTTAGAACAACTTTTAAGCATCATCTCCCTGTGGTCCTTATGGAAATTAAATAACAATTGCATATAAGAGGTAAAAGAACTTCTACATGCTGTTCAGTATTAGAAGGTAGATTTAGAATATTAACAAATTAATTTCTGTGTGTATCATTTTTAAAATATTCTCCATTTTATAAAAGCTTACAGTTGTTGAGTCATAGCAGATACCAAGTACTGAGCTATGTATTGCAAACAATTTATGTCGCTTAGCCCTGATCAGTCATCAAAGTCCACATGTATACATCTTGCTGCCTACTTGACAGTAACACTTAGATGCCACATGGTCATTTCCAACTGTGCTTATCCCTCCTTTCGGACAACCTGCTTATATCTACTCTTATCCATCTCAGAACTGGGAACCAATGTTGCTTGACATCTCAAGTCAGTATCCTAAGGGTTAGATTTAAACATATCCTTTTCCCTATCTTCTACATCCAGTTTATTGTTGCTGCTGCTACAGCTGCTAAGTCGCTTCAGTCGTGTCCGACTCTGTGCGACCCCATAGATGACAATTCAAATCTCTAGATATTTTTTAAATTCAATTACTTTTCTCCATATTCATTGCTATCACTATACTCCACATAAAATCTCTTACCTTACATACTGCTTTTCATCAGCACCAGTTTCTCTGCCTCCAACCTTGCCTCCTTCATCTCAAAGTAGTGGCAGCAGTCTTTTGAAAACATCTATCAGATCATATCCATTTATTGGTTGGCTGTCTTCCTATTTCTCCTAAATTTAAACCACAGTCTTTAAGAAAACCCCTGCCTAAATTTTTAATCCTGTTTTTTCCATAACTCTTTGCTCTTGCTCAGATGCCTCTACCCATAATGTCCATCTTTCAACTCCTTAAATATTCCAAGATTTTTCTCAGCATGAGGACTTTTAATTTGCTGCTCTTTAGACTAGGAAACACTGCCACTCCCCTGCAAGTCTTTCACACAGAAGGCATTTTCTTGTTCATTTAAATGTCACTTTCTCAGAGGGCCTTTAATGATGACCTTGTATAAAATGACTCCCTTCATTTATGATATGTCAAGTCATAGTAAATGTAATATACCTAGAACATGTCTATCTATTATTTATTAATTTGCTTACTGGCTATCATTATATATTAGATGCAAGCTATAAGAGAAAGGGGTCATTTTCCTACAAGCATGCCTAATACAGTTTAGGTATTAATAGCTGTTAATGAGTGGATTTCTTTTCCGTGGGGATGGTCTTGATCCATGTCTCCTGTACAATGTCACGAACCTCAGTCCATAGTTCATCAAGCACTCTATCAGATCTAGTCCCTTAAATCTACTTCTCACTTCCACTGTATAATCATAAGGGATTTGATTTAGGTCATACCTGAATGGTCTAGTGGTTTCCCCTACTTTCTTCAATTTAAGTCTGAATTTGGCAATAAGGAGCTCATGATCTGAACCACAATCAGCTCCCGGTCTTGTTTTTGCTGACTGTATAGAGCTTCTCCATCTTTGGCTGTAAAGAATAGAGTCAATCTCATTTCGGTGTTGGCTATCTAGTGATGTCCATGTGTAGAGTCTTCTCCTGTGTTGTTGGAAGAGTGTGTTTGCTATGACCAGTGAGTTCTCTTGGCAAATATCTATTAGCCTTTGCCTGGCTTCATTCTGTATTCCAAGGCCAAATTTGCATGTTACTCCAGGTGTTTCTTGACTTCCTACATTTGCATTCCAGTCCCCTATAATGAAAAGGACGTCTATTTTGGGTGTTAGTTCTAAAAGGTCTTGTAGGTCTTCATAGAACCTTTCAACTTAAGCTTCTTCAGCATTACTGCTTGGGGCATAGACTTGGATTACTGTGATATTGAATGGTTTGCCTTGGAAATGAACAGAGTCCATTCTGTTGTTTTTGAGATTGCATCCAAGTACTGCATTTCGGACTCTTTTGTTGACCATGATGGCTACTCCATTTATTCTAAGGGATTCCTGCCCACAGTAGTAGATATAATGGTCATCTGAGATAAATTCACCCATTCCAGTCCATTTTAGTTTGCTGATTCATAGAATGTTGATGTTCATTCTTGCCATATGCTGTTTGACCACTTCCAATTTGCCTTGATTCATGGACCTAACATTCCAGGTTCCTATGCAATATTGCTCTTTACAGCATCGGACCTTGCTTCTATCACCAGTCACATCCACAGCTGGGTATTATTTTTGCTTTGGCTCCATCCCTTCATTATTTCTGGAGTTATTTCTCCACTGACCTCCAGTAGCATATTGGGCATCTACTGACCTGAGGAGTTTCTCTTTCAGTCTCCTATCATTTTGCCTTTTCATACTGTTCATGGGGTTCTCAAAGCAAGAATACTGAAGTGGTTTGCCATTCCCTTCTCTAGTGGACCACATTCTGTCAGAAAAGCCTTCTTCAGTGATCAGTGCAAAGAAATAGATGAAAACAACAGAATGGGAAAGACTAGAGATCTCTTCAAGAAAATTAGTGATACCAAGGGAATATTTCATGCAAAGATGGGTTCAATAAAGGATAGAAATGATATGGACCTAACAGAAGCAGAAGATATTAAGAAGAGGTGGAAAGAATACATAGAAGAACTGTACAAAAAGAGATCTTCACGACCAAGATAATGATGATGGTGTGATCACTCACCTAGAGCCAGACATCCTGGAGTGTGAAGTCAAGTGGGCCTTAGAAAGCATCACTATGAACAAAGGTAGTGGAGGTGATGAAATTCCAGTTGAGCTATTTCAAATCCTGAAAGATGATGCTGTGAAAGTGCTGCACACAATATGCCAGCAAATTTGGAAAACTCAGCAGTGGCCACAGGACTGGAAAAGGTCCGTTTTCATTCCAATCCCAAAGAAAGGCAATGCTAAAGAATGCTCAAACTATCTCATAATTGCACTCATCTCTCACACTAATAAAGTAATGCTCAAAATTCTCCAAGGCAGGCTTCAGCAATATGTGAACTGTGAACTTCCAGATGTTCAAGCTGGTTTTAGAAACGGCAGAGGAACAAGATATCAAATTGCCAACATCAGCTGGATCATGGAAAAGGCAAGAGAGTTCCAGAAAAACGTTTATCTCTGCTTTATTGACTATGCCAAAGCCTTTGTGTGGATCCCAATAAACTGTGGAAAATTCTGAAAGAGATGGGAATACCAGACCACCTGAACTGCCTCTTGAGAAACCTATATGTGGGTCAGGAAGCAACAGTTACAACTGGACATGGAGCAACAGACTGGTTCCAAATAGGAAAAGGAGTATGTCAAGGCTGCATATTGTCACCCTGCTTATTTAACTTATATGCAGAGTACATTATGAGAAACCATGGGCTAGAAGAAGCATAAGCTGGAATCAAGATTTCCCGGAAGAAATATCAGTAACCTCAGATATGCAGATGACACTACCTTTATGACAGAAAATGAAGAGGAACTAAAGAGCCTCTTGATGTAAGTGAAAGAGGAGAGTGAAAAAGTTGGCTTAAAGCTCAACATTCAGAAAATGAAGATCATGGCATCTGGTCCCATCACTACATGGGAAATAGATGCGGAAACAGTGGAAACAGTGTCAGACTTTATTTTGGGGGGCTCCAAAATCACTGTAGATGGTGATTGCAGCCATGAAATTAAAAAACGCTTACTCCTTGGAAGGAAAGTTATAACCAACCTAGATAGCATAGTGAAAAGCAGAGATATTACTTTACCAATAAAGGTCTGTCTAGTCAAGGCTATGGTTTTTCCTGTGGTCATGTATGTATGCGAGAGTTGGACTGTGAAGAAAGCTGAGTGCCGAAGAATTGATGCTTTGGAACTGTTGTGTTGAAGAAGACTCTTGAGAGTCCCTTGGACTGCAAGGAGATCCAACCAGTCCATTCTAAAGGAGATCAGCCCTGGGATTTCTTTGGAAGGAATGATGCTAAAGCTGAAACTCCAGTACTTTGGCCACCTCACGCGAAGAGTTGACTCATTGGAAAAGACTCTGATGCTGGGAGGGATTGGGGGCAGGAGGAGAAGGGGACGGCAGAGGATGAGATGGCTGGATGGCATCACCGACTTGATGGACGAGAGTTTGAGTGAACTCCGGGAAATGGTGATGGACAGGGAGGCCTAGCATCCTGTAGTCCATGGGGACCCAAAGAGTCGGACACGACTGAGTGACCGAACTGAACTGAAGTGAGTGAATGAATGCAAACTCAGAATTATAATATGAGATGTAAGTTATTTAACCTCATTTTGAGTGGGCTAAGAAAAATCAAGGCTCAGAACCTTTCAGAAATTTTCTGAAGCTCATTAATCTAATGATTGACACTGTTTTGATTCAGACACAGGTCTGGCTGATTCCGGAGTTTCCAGAGTCTAAAATCTACAATCATTTTAGTCATATGTTCTGCTTAAGTTTATCCTTTCCCTATAATAAAGAGAGTGGTAATTTTCACACCCCCTTAAGTTGAGCTTTCACTTGACCTGTAATCAGTTGGGAACTAAAGACATTATGCTGACATAGCTCAATAAGCCCTAGTGATTGGAATCTCTTACTTTGAGCAGCAGCTAGAGTCTAGAGTGAGATGTGATGTCACCACCTCTCTTCCAGCTGAGTAGAAAGTTCTGGAATGGCCAATTCATTTTTCAGGTCATTACTAGTCTGAGTGTCTGGGCCTGCAGGTAACTCTGATAGATCTGCTTGTCACAATAAAGGGTCACTCTCTTACAGTAGCACATATTAGGAGGGAAGTTTTGCCACTAAATCTCTAGGGAAACAATTTTTAGAGGACAACCAATCTATCATTTCAGGTTATAATAAATCTTATAACACCATAAAATATCATAGTATTTGCCTAGTTATAGGACTACATTTCTCCATACTCCTACCAAAGGTAGAATGGTTTATCAACAAGGTCTCCATACAGAGTGTCTATTAAAATTGTTGCAAGTTCCAGGATCATCAGGATACTTTATAACAAACCCAGAGAAATAATTTTTCTATTGAAAGACATCCATTTGATTAATTTTTCCATATCTACCTTTAGATATTTATTGGATAGTGTTCTTGGAAATTTCAAGAAGTTTCTGTACATCTATCTATATAAATAGGCAACAAAAGAAAATAAGACATTTTAGTAATTTTTTTCCAGTTCCACTAATATTCACTAGTTCAAAAAGGAGGAATTCACAGAGGCAGCTTAGGAGTCTTGGATTTATTTTCCACTCTGTTGGTACACAGTTTTCTAATCTTGGATAAGCAATGACAAATGTAGGGATCAAATATGTGAGTTATACAGTGGTGGATGAGAACATGACTGTCTTTTATTGTAATACGCATTTAATGTTCTTTTTCCAGTTATGGTAATGACTCTTCTGAATTCGAAAAGTTTCCTGACAGTTGCGGTCTCTTTTGTATACATACTTTACTTAAACTTATAGTAAAACATGCTCAACTGAATGGTAATGGCCTTTTACTGCTATGTGTCATCCAGTAGATGCTTAGTTCATTAAGGAAGAAATGTGTCTTAGTCACTATTTATTTCAGCTGGCTTCACTTGTAATATCTGGCACCAGCTCTGCAATCATTTGTAAATGAAAGGATGAACACTTTCTCACCTCTTCCAATTCTGAGGAATATATATTTGGAAGTCAGCAACCATAAACAGATTCAGGTTCTAAGTAACCAAGTAAAAAGAGTTATTGTTTAAAATTAACTGGGCAGACATAATCTCATTGATACTGAATCTAAATTATAGGAATTATTTTATTAGACATATGCTAAGTAGCGGTACATGATAGACTCCCATTGCCCACCCTCTGCACAACAAGAACAACTATATATACTGTTGCTGTTGTTTTGTTGCCAAGTCATGTTTGAATCTTTTGTGACCCCAGGCCCCATGGACTGTAACCTGCCAGGCTTCTCTATCCATGGGATTTCCCAGGCAAAAATAATGGAATGGGTTGCCATTTCCTTCTCAAGGGGATCTTTCCACCCCAGGGATCAAACCTGTACCTCCTGCTTTGCAGGCTGAGTCTTTACTGCTTAGCCACCCGGAAACCAAATATACCATCCTTATGTTAAAGACTGAATGTAGACTCAAAGGGAACCAATGAAGCAAAGAGATCCAGGTTCTAACTGCAGTTGTAATCCTATTTTACCCAGTAAAAGAGAGTGTCAGATCAGATTTTAGTAGGGCAATGCAAGGTATTTTCTCACCATTTAAAGTAGAGTTCTCTGGAATACAATTTTTTAAATGAGGAAACTGTGTGATTACTTCATTAAATCAGCCAGACTTAGAGAAGTATGATATGAAAAACACGTGTATACCTGTAGTGGATTCATTTTGATATTTGGCAAAACTAATACAATTATGTAAAGTTTAAAAATAAAATAAAATTAAAAAAAAAAGAAAATAAACATACTGTTTGAGTTTTTAAAGTTGGTTCCTTCAAAAACCAAATCTAGAAGAGCTGGATATACTGAATGAGAGTAAGTATGCAACACAACCAATGTCCCTTCATTTCACAAGGGAATGACTTTACAGAAAACTGAAGGGTGAAATTTGATAACTCAAAAGTGTTTCAAAATCATATCTGTAAGAGAAAGAACCTCTTATTTCGATAGGAGATAAAAGTCACAGTATTGAAATGACTAAGTTACTCACTAGCAAAAAGACACAATTTCTCTTTTTACACATCTAAAAACAAAAATAACAAAATATGTGTTGAAATGTCTTTAATATATTACATTGCTTTAGAAAAATTATACATTTTTGAGACGTATGTATAAAAGAATGATGTCAAAACCTAATGTGTTTTATGACTGGGGAATGGAAATCAGAGCACAGCTAGCAAATCTGAGAAGCAACTCTGTGTAGCTGAAAAATGTGAGTGGTTAGAGTTCACTTCTGAGCTCACATGTTGATGAGTTTCATAGCTCATCAGCAGCATCCTGTTTCAGAGATAGGGGGAAAAATGTATGTGTGAAGTGTCCCCTTTCCCAGCTCTCATCTCATTGTTGAAAGTGTCTCATGCAGTTAATGGATCTGGCTGGCATTCTGCCGGTTGCTGACCCGACAGGAAGTTGCTGGGAGGAAGTAAGAAGGGATCTGCATTACTTGCCAACTAGCCTCCTTCTCCAACAATCATGCTAATGTTGCTGAGTTCAGTTGAATAGGACACAATTCTCCTTCCCAACTCCTTGGTTAACATTTTATGCATATTACCTCATAATAAAGGGAGGTCTTTTATTTTTTCCCATATTCAGATGAAGAAACTACAGTACTGAGAGGTCAATTATCCAAAAGGCTAACCACTGACTGAACCATAATTCAAACTCTGGCCCCAGAGTCTGTGTGTAAAAAAACACAACTCTATGTCAGTAGGACTCCTTTTATGGTTATAAAACTCAGTAGAGGAAATCTATATTGAATCCATCATTGACTTCAGGAGGTTTTTATGCTAACAAAACTCTGTAAGGACATGTAAGAAAATCCAGAGTTCTTCTCATTTTCTATTCACTTGAGCCAAATGAAGGAGCAAAACAAATAGGTAAGCTGAAAGGCATTGGGTGAACAAAACTGCATCAGAATAAGCTCTTCATGCCTTACCTTTCTTTTTTCTTTTTTCCCTCTTTCTTTTCTTACATAAACCAGGGCCTGCCATTAGATAACATCATTTAGGTTCTGTAAGACTTAATCTATCTTTGGGTGTAGATTTTTAATTTGAGTAGAGCTGTGAATTAACTACACAATGAGAAGAGCTGGGAAAAGTTGTTAATGAAGAAAGTGTTTCTGTCCTGCAGTGTCCAAAATGAAAGTCTTTAAGGATGCTTTATGCAATATCCAACTCATCCTTAATAATGACACCTTTTAAAGACTTCCTAGCTCTAAAAATAATTTCCCTTTAGTTACTTTTCCAGAACTACAAGGCACAAAGTTATTGTCACTTTAAATACGATTACATCAACTCTTCTCAGTATTTCTGTCTAGGCATATTTAAATGCCCCTTCTCTATTTTTTATTAAATGTCTTTACCTATTGGTAACAGCATCATTATGTTGTTTATTTGAATTACTTTTATTTGAGCTGATTAACACCCCTGATACAACACCACGCACACACAAAAACACACATACACACAGGCTTCCCTTGTTCAATCCTTTAATTTTTCACATAAGCTTATTCCCAGCTTTTATATGTGTTGAAATTAATGGCTTTTGAGAACATTCATTATCAGTAATATCTTTTTCTGTAATTAGTTTTTTTATTACCTTAGTTTATCCACTCATTACTCTTCTATTTTAGTGCAAATAAACTAGGCAATTAGGTGCAGAACTAAGTGGTGTACTTTACCGTAAATATTTTTCCTCTTCTAAATTTGCATTGATGTTTTACTTCATTTCATATTTTTTATCATTGTGGTTTGCCATCCTTTCATTAACCTATTGACTTTTAGGGCAAGGATAACACTGTCTTTCTTTCTGTACTCCATCATGGTTGGAAGCAAAAGCCCTTTCTATATTCTTTCTGAACCTATATGAGGCTATGGAAAAGCTCTGGCTTTTCTCAGAGCCAGACATATATAAGGCTCTGTCTGATTCTGACAGACTTTATGTTTCAAATTACCATACTCGGTAAATTCTAACTGCAGACTATCACATAATCATATAATATCTAAATCATTCTGCACACTGCTACAGGATGGAATCAGTGTAACTAGGGCTCAACTTAATTCAGTCATCAGTGGAGAGTGTCATCACTCTTTAGACTCTGGATCCAGCAACCTACAGTTGTTCTACTCTCTCCACGCACATACAAACCATAAACATCATCTTCTCAGTCCTGGTTCTATGAGCTGAACTTCACTTCTGCTCAATGGTTTATATTAAAGACAAATAAGTGAGAAGGGTGATTATGTAGTGTCAGTATTGTAGAATTTCATAGACAGAGGAGCCTGGTGGGGCACGCTACTAGTATCCATGGGGCCATACTAGAGTGACTAATACTTTCACTTTTCAATATTATAAACTGTTTTAGTCCAAAGGCTTTGAAATTAAACTGCCTGCCTCTGACTAACTTGTGACCTTAACCTACCTAGGTCTCTTCTTCAATTTGCAAAATAGGGATAATAATGTTATCTAATTAATAGTGTGTCTGTGATGACTACAATGAATACTAAATCTGAAAAATCTTAGTTCAGTGTCAGATAGGAAGTAAATCTTTGTAGATATTATGCATGGCTTTATAGTTTTCCCTTTTAAAAATGTAATTATATAATATATGTTCTAACATAGTTTTGATTTCTTATATTCTTTCACATACTTACTTTAATAACTCATTACAGAAAAAACACAATCATGAATAGCAGTGGGAAATCTCTGGTTTAGACAGTTTTATACATTTCAAAGGTTATACCTACATGATAGGAGGTAATTTTATTTATTTAAAGATGGGGAGGGAGGTGGGAGGGGGGTTCAAGATGGGGAACATGTGTACACCCGTGGCAGATGCATGTTGATATATGGCAAAACCAATAGAATATTGTAAGGTAAAAATAATAATAATAATAAATTTTAAAAAACTTTTAAAAAGATATATCTTTAATCTTTGAAAACTTGTAAGGCTATTGGAACTGAATTGCAGAAACATTTGATTTATCTAGCTGGGTTTTTTAAGTGACTGATTATTTGTCTATTTAACTATTTACCAGAATTATTTAAATGATTGAATCAATTAATTAAGTCAATCAAACAGTTTACAGTTCCTAACAGACCTGGAGTCAAGTGTCCTACTCTCAGATTTGGCACTAACTGACTATGTGACCTTAGGTGAATTGTATTTTCAGTTAATTCCTTATTAGTAACATGAGATCATTTTGTTAGGTGTTCACTAGCTTAAATGAACTGATGGGGGCCTGACAGTTTTTATTATCAAGTCAGAATAAATAATTCAAAAAATTGCAGATCTGAAGGGATATTAACTTGTCTAGTCTAAAGACACTAAATCGGAGTGCCTATAGAGCCATGTAGGTAATTAAGGTGAAGAAAGAATAATAACAACTCAAACAAGATGATAAAAATGTGATTAATAATCAATATTAGAAATGTAGGAGAGAAGGCTTTTATCTTCTGCTTACAAAAGATGGAATCAGGAAGTCTATCTAAAGTGGATAGTAACTCCTTGCTTCTCATTTCTTAATGCCACAAATAAAACAGTCCAATTTTGCCAGATTTTCTGATGTTCAAATGTCAAAAGATATCCCAAGAGGTATCAAAAATTAAGATTTTTCACATGAAATGTTCTGAATTTTATATGTAAGCAACAAATTTAAATAATAGTTATAGCCAAAAAAATAGACCATGGGACTGCAGTTTAGCCCAAGAAACACCAAATTGCCACTTTTCCATTCACTGCTGGAATTCCTCCAGAACATACCAAAGAAGTGATTATTAAGTTTATGTCTATACAGTCAATTTGGTATAATGGTCAAATATTCCTACATTTGGGAAAGATTTCTTTTTAAGTATTAAAAAAATAATAATACTTTTCTAGCTATGTCACATGGCATGTGGGATCTTAGTTCACTGACAAGGAATTGAACCCATGCTTCCTGTGTGGAGACTTAACTACTGGACTGCCAGTCCAATTTGGGCAGTTTTGAAAGAAAGTTATTTTATTGTGTTGCTTTTGCTAAAACAAAACAAAACAAAACAAACAAACAAACAAAAAAACTAACCTCAGTAACTGTAATATTTATCTTTTTCTTCTTTTAAAACCATGATAAGAAATCTAATTCTGCCTATTCTTCTGTTGAAGAAAATTATCCCATTCCTGCCCCCTGAGTAACACCTAAGTTTTTTTGATTGAAACTGCAGAGTTGATAGACTTTCTCTGCCTAACCCCTCTAGTCCAGATAGGGTCCATCAGCATAATATAGGAGGGTTATGTTTTTACCATACTGCAAATGAAATGCAAATGAAAATCTCTTTGTTCCTGGAATTACTTTGCTATTTTAATTAAATATCACAACTATTAACATTACTCTCATTTATGTTTTCTGAATTTCCATCTTAACTTATGCTGCATAACCCTAAAATGAGATGTTCTTAGGCTTCCACCTTCAGTAAAACCTTGTCAGGATTTAGGCCCAAATAATGTTTTCCCCCAAAGTTGGATAGTTGTTTAGTCATTTTTTATATTTTTATGATCTTTTACATTTAATTAATGGTTTTGGTCATAGTTTTAAAAGCTACAAGATTATTTTAAAAATTGAAAACGTTTTTTACAAAATTATTTTCTGACTTTCCTTTAAAAATCAAAACCAATCATTGCAACTAGAAGAACTACACTTTTAGCTCATTAGAAGCCAGTCCAGGTTCAGTGTACGATGCTGGATGCTTGGGGCTGGTGCGCTGGGACTGCCCAGGGGGATGGTATGGGGAGGGGGGAGGGAGGAGGGTTCAGGATGGGGAGCATGTATATTTTTAAAAATTTTAAAAATTAAAAAAAAAAAAAAAGAAGTTTGACATGGTTCCTGTTTATCTTAAGAAGTAGCAATAGAGTTTGTGAAAAAAAAAAAAAATGGGAAAAAAAAATCAAAGCAAATGAATGGGACAGTGATCTCTGTTGGAATTCTTTGGGTTAGATATGTGAAATAGGGTCACAAGTCCATTTTTATAAAAGTTCATGTGTTACCCACATATAACAGTTCAATTATCAAGCAAAAATTGTAGCTTTATTCTGTACATTGAAAAGTTTTCCAGATTTTATATTTCTTTTCATTATATTCTCAAATTATTCACCTAGCATCATTCAAGGAAAATGTATTTGTTCTAATATGTTGATCAAATAAAGCATTGAAAAGGGAAAAAAAAATAGAGTTTGTGAAATCCCATGTATGGAATTTAGGGTAATATTGAGTATAGTCACCCTGCTTATTTAAATTATATGCAGAGTACATCATGCAAAATGCCAGGCTGGATGAAGCACAAGCTGGAATCAAGATTGCCAGGAGAAATATCAATAACCTCAGATGTGCAGGTGACACCACTCTTATGGCAGAAAGCGAGGAAGAACTGAAAAGTTTCTTAAAGTGAAAGAGGAGAGTTAAAAAGTTGGCTTGCAACTCAACATTCAGAAAACTAAGATCATGACATCTGGTTCCATCACTTCATGGCAAATAGACAGGGAAACAATGGAAACAGTGAGAGACTTTATTTTCTTGGGCTCCAAAATCACTGCAGATGGTGACTGCAGCCATGAAATTAAAGACGCTTGCTCCTTGAAGAAAAGCTATGACCAACATAGACAGCATATTAAAAAGCAGAGACATTACTTTACCAACAAAAGTTTGTCTAGTAAAAGCTATGGTTTTTCCAATAGATGTATGAATGTGAGAGTGGGAGTATAAAGAAAGCTGAGCACCAAAGAATTGATGCTTTTGGACTGCAGTGTTGGAAAAGACTCCTGAGAGTCCTTTGGATTATAAAGAAATCCAACCAGTCAATCCTAAAGGAAATCAGCCCTGAATATTCATTGGACGAACAGATGCTGAAGCTGAAACTCCAATACTTTGGCTAACTGACTGCTTGGAAAAGACCCTGATTCTGGGAAAGATTGAAGGCAGGAGGAGAAGTGGATGACAGAGGATGAGATGGTTGGATGGCATCAGCAACTTGATGGACATGAGTTTGAGCACGTCCTGGGAGTTGGTGAAGGACAGGGAAGCATGAGGTCCATGGAGTCGCAAAGAGTCGGACACAACTGAGCTACTGAACTGAACTGCAGTGGCATATAGGAGTCAAGTTCTCTTCCTGCTCTAAAGTGATTCCAGTTTATGTATGAGAAAAGTGGTTGATAATCAACTTTGTAACAGTTAATTATATCACTGTCTAGGTTCATCAATGGTCTTTTCCAAGTGGACTTTTATCTCACTCTAACAGTTCTATGTTTCCTCCTTATGTTCTATATATTATTCCTTTGGGGAAATAATCTAGGAATCTCTAAGATCAGTTCTAGGCTTTCATTTTCTGATTTACTAACAAATCATTATATAAGAGACCATCACCCTGCAGAGAACAAAAGAGCTCATTAATTGTAAGCTGGTGAGGTAATGTTACTTTGACTGGGTCATACAATGTGGCATTTTGAGCCCATAGCAATGCATTATCCATATCTTCCTAACATTTCTTTCTAGTCTAGTCTAGTGAAAGTCGCTCAGTCGTATCTGACTCTTTGCAACCCCATGGACTATACAGTCTATGGAATTCTCCAGGCCAGAATACTGGAGTGGGTAACATTTCCCTTCTCCAGAGGATTTTCCCAACCCAGGGATCAAATCCAGATCTCCTGTATTGCAGGTGGATTCTTTACCAGCTGAGCCACAAGGGAAGCCCAAGAATACTGGAGTGTGTGGTAAGTGCCTAACGAGGTCATTCAGAGACACATTGTTTTAGCCACAACACTGAGAGCTATTTATTACTCTCCAACCTCACATGGAAAAGTTTTCTTCACGTGTTTCTGGAGGAAATATGTAGTATGATGATGGTTATGTGAGGGATTTTTAATAGATTTACTTAAATCCTATCATGTTGGCAGGGGGAGAGGCAATGAGACAGGGACACACATTTGAGGACCCCCTCCCCAGGTTCCTAGATACCTGAGTTTGTACACTTTCCTCTACTATCCCTAAGAACACATTTGTGATGGGAGTGTTCTTTTACCATCAAAGGAACCCCAAAGGTCAGTGAATCAGTACCTCAACTCCATAGCTATTTACTGTTTCTTTAGTAAATTTCCATTTGAACTAGTACTGAAATCCAGTTCTTCAGGATCTCTGTATTTTCCTCATCACTTAGCACCTAAATATCTCAACTCACTGTCTTGTCTTTCTACCAAATTCTTGCCAGATCACAGCTTGCAATTAACTTCTTTGCAATTAACTCTTTCTTCTGTCCTAACAAACATGTCAGGAGAAAGTTGCATCCTTTTGCTGACTAGCTTTACTCAAATGTGTGAGGGAAATGGGGAGATGTTGGTCAGAGTTGAAGATTCAGATAGAAGAATAAAATCCTGGGGATGAATAAGTTCTGGGATCTAATATATAGCATGGGGACTATATCTGTGTTATTGTTGTGATGGCGGGTGCTCAGTCGCTCAGTTGTGTCCGACCCTTTGCGACCCCATGGACTGTCTTGCTTTTGTCTTACTGCCTATTTCTGGTATCTGTCTCTCTGACCAGCCCTTTGGATATGTGCTTCCTAATGGACTAACATCTATTTGGGGCATTGTTGTTTGGTAAAGTGGAATGCTAACAGAATGGATGCTAAAGGCATAGAACCTTGTCTTGCAAGCCCAGTTGAACTTGGGCAAGGCAAACTTCAACATCTTTTTTGATACCCCTAAGTCTTAGTTTTCTTATCTGAAAAATTGAAATACATTTAATATATTAAGGTGTTTTGTTAGTTTTCTAATTTAAGTTAGCAATTTAAAACAACACAAACCCATTATCTCACAGTTTCTGTTTTAAAAAGTGTGGAAAAAAGTTAATTGCCCACATAATATAGGTGAACTTATATTCAAAGGCTCACCAGACTAAAATCAATAAGTTGACCAGGGCTACAGTTTCACCTGAACCTTGCAGTCCTCTTCCAAGATAAATGGTTGTTAGCAGAGTTCTGATTTTTTTGTGGTGGTTAAGACTGAGATCCTCACTTTATTGCCTTCTTGCTATTAATCAGGAGTCTGTCTTAACTCCCAAATTCCACCTAGCACTCCCTCTACAACATGTCATTTTGTTCCTTCAAGGTCAGCAGAATAATCTGTCATGCTTTGAATGTCTCTGATTTCATTTAATGTCTCTTCTAATCGAGCCAGGTCCACTTTGAATAATCTCCCTTTTGATTAATTTAGATTCAACTAGCTGGGAATATTAAATATGTGTGCAAAATCCCTCCTGCTATATAAAGTAATATAACCATGAGAGTCATATGGCATCCTATTACAAGTCCTACTCATACTTAAGGGAGGGAATTACTCAGAGCATGGATAGATATCAGGGGATGGGGATCTTGGAAACCATCATAAAATTCTGCCTTCTAAACAGACATCTAACTCTTGATATTACTGTGAGAGTTAAACTAAAATGCATAGAAGTACTTAATTTCGTGCCTGAATTTAAACTCTCACTATCAGTGTGATATCATCAGCTAATCACCATGAGTCTTGATTCTTTTCCCAATATGACCTGTGGGAAATCAGTATCCAGCTTATTTTTCCAAATGTAGAAAACTTATTCTAGCTTGGTTTACATATCCTGGGTTTTAGTAGTCAAAAGTATACTAAACAAATTACTGATTTTTGAATTCTATGGTTTAGATCTTGATAGCATCTAACCTGTTTCATTAAAAACAATTGATCTATACTTGTTCCTAAAATTTAAGTAAAGCCAAACTTCTATTTTATATTGTATTGAAACAATAACCTGCTAGAAAAATACAGCCTCATAATATTAGTTACCACTTGAGCGACTGAAATGAATATCTGGAAAAGAAATCAGAAACTGTCTAAAAGTGTGGAACTTTAAGTGAGGAGGAGTAGGACAAACTGGAAGACGGAAGAAGCAGGGAAGAGGCAGATAAAACTGATTTGCTAACGATTATTCTGAATGCTTCCTCTCTTTATTTGCAGAATAATGGCTCCCTTGAATTACTTTTACTTAAAAATTAATGCAAATCTTAGTGGTCTGTCTTCCTCACTTCTATTTGTAGAAATACATGAAAATATTCTGGGTTTTAAGTGAAAATCATCTTGCCTTTTGTTATTCACATCAGGGCAGTGGTAAGTCACAACTGAATGCTTGGTGGGCCAGCTTTTGGGCCCTCTGTTTTTTATTGATGAAATGTTACTTTAAAAACAACTAATATTATGTTCACTCTTCAAACAGTAAGTCCTGGGATCCAGAGAAAGGCCTGTAGTGGCTTCATTAGTCACACTCTGTCCTTGACAGTCTTCAGAAGGAAATTCCCAAAGAGAAAACAGGTATCTGTCATGCAATATTTATCCCATGCACCTAGTAACTTGCACTTTTCATGGTTGGTGATATAAATGACATGCTGAGCTTAAGCTAATGAATTTCCATTTCAAACAGCACAATAATATATATATTTTTTTTTGTATTAAGTTCTGAGCAGGTGGTGTTTTCTAATCATTTATGTTCAGCTCATCTGCTGTCGTGAGCAAGAGGGATTGGATATGTGTGCTGTAGCTTGTGTGGTAAAATAATGATGAATAGAACAAGGTTGTGGATACTTTGATCAGGGAAACATTTAATTTGGGATCCATGGAAACAGAAGTGTATGAGGTGGGGCTGGGCCCTGTCCTTGTCAAAAAGGAGTAATTTAACGTCATCTAGCAATTCTCTGGCTTGGTTCCTGTCACTATTGAGAAATGAATTAGAGCAGAGAATCAGGAGCAGAAGTGGCAAGGCATTGTAATTGCAATGTAATTGCAAATTAAACTTTCAAAACCAGGCTAAATGTTTGTCCTTTATGCTCTCAAAGCATCACATTTCAACCATTATCATAACCTTTATTTTCCCTATACTAAGGATCTCTCCAACTATTTGTCTCCCTCAGAGACTAGATCTTTGAAGGCCATAGTACTTCTATTTTGTTTTCAATTGCCTCATCCAATATTTGAGAGTAGATGGATAGTCAACAAATATATGTTTTTAAATAGAATATACTCAAACATTGAGAGGTTTTGAAGATATTCTCAAATCTTATCATCCAAATCCTTTAACAGTAATATTCTCAATCATTTCAATAACTGAAATGTCTGACTTTACATTGACCAAGTCAATAAACTTGTAACATGTTCAATTACATCAAACTCCAATTTGATGTACATTAAAATTAATAATAGAGCTGAGCAACTTTTCTTGGGACAGGTTTACAATTTTAGATCTAAATTTGAGATTTGATGTATAACGTGTTAGCAGTTGGAATGAGACATTAAGAGAATTAGGTTTCAACTGGGAAGCCATTCAGGATGCAACAAGGGCATCATTTGTATAACAGCAGTTTCCTGTAATAAAATTATTATTTACCAGCAACCTGTGGGATGTGTAAGTCACAATAAGAAGAGTTAAGTGAAACCATTACACCATGTTTTATTCATAGTAATTTCTATCCTTTCATTTGTAGAGTGTAAATGAATGGATAGAGAGAAAAATAGACTCGGAAGGGAGAAAAATATAGTATTTCTCATAGCTAGATAATGAGATACTGGTACAAAAAACACCATATAGTTAAGATAGAGGCACTCTGTGGCTTTTTACCTTATCTGCAAAATAAGCATATAATAATCTTTAAAGTTTAAGATCTTTAGACTTCTTAAAGTTCAATGATTTGTTCGCATGGTTACTGTTAAGAGGGCATTAAATGATACTAATGTTAACAGGGGTATTTAAGAATGTCATTTTCTAAAAACAATTGTAACATTGATAAAAACACTTTGGGTATAACTCTCTACATGTTATTTTGTAAGAGAAATCACTAAGGTACCTATGTATGTAGCATTCTCTGTGTTTTTAATATTTGGAAAAGATTTTATGGGAGGTTATGAAAGAAAAGATTACTTTTAATGACATGAAAACTTATTTTGTTAACAGAAAGAGATTAAAAAAGAATTAATACATGTATACCATTAGATATAAATAAATACAGCTCAAAGATTGAGAGGACCTAAAGTTAAAGAACTTGTAATTCAAATGGAATCAAGATTTTCTTGAGAACCAAATTATTTTTAAGAATTTCAGAAAGGCAGAAGTATATTGGAGGGGAAGCTGGGGATCAGGAATAAAGGCATTATGAAAGACAGGGGTAGCATGATAAATGGAGGTCAGTGAGACACTGGCTGGTAGAAGCTCAAAGGCCACAGGAAAGAATTAAAGTGAAATGAGATTAATGGACTATAGCTTCTGAGGAGACCTTCACAGTTGCTATGCTACTCATAGGAAAGATGCTTTCCGTTCTCAGGCAGGTGAGTGAAATACTTAAAGGACCCCCTTTAAGTATAATAATAATGGCTAACATTTATTAAATGTTTACCATATAATGCATGTCTTAACTCTTCATGGCAAACTTATGAGGCAAGTACTATCATTATTTCCATTTTACATAAGAAAAAATATATCAACAAAGAGCAATTCCATAGCTTCTCAAAAGACAGAGATAATAAATGATTTAGTGGAGATTCAAATCCAGACAGCCTGACCTGACACCCCATAACAATCCCCATGCCACAGAACTGCTCAAGAGTTATTCTAGAAGCCAGCATAAAATGAAAAGAATGGGTCAAACCTCATTACAATGAAATCAACTTAAAGTTCAAGGCAATTAATTCTCCCCCTTAAAGGAAGCAGCCTTTGGAGGGAAATAAACAAACAAAAAAAGTTTTTTTTTACCCTGAATGTACCACCATCTTCTCTACTAAATTGCTGCTACTTTTTGTCGTGGTGGAGAAATATCCATTCATCCTCAGGAGCTACTAAATTGAAAATAAAATACGGTTCAAGGAAAGAAAAAATTCAGGGTGCAAGTGCCAGTATAAATTCTTCTCAATATAGTAGCATCAATTCTTTCTTCAGACATAGACATATGTAACCAGAAAGTAGAAGTGGCAATGAAGTATCACTGAGAAAGGGTAATCTCTAGAAGAAAACCTGGACATGGGCACAAAAGAGAACAAGAATTTCAATGGGGACAGCTTTTCTGAGATGGAAGGTATTTCTTTTTCTTTCTTTCTTTTTTTTAATGCTATTAAGTATAAACTAGAAAATAAGGGGTCTGCCCTCATCTGTATTTTTAGGAAGAAAATAAAATCATTTAATTACCAATTTCCTTCTAGGCGACACAAAACATTTAATTTCAAAGGGATAAGCATAGCATTTGTCTGGTATATTTAGTCATGGGTTTCTCCCTTTATGAAAAGCAATAAAACTTTAAAATGCTGTGTTCTTATTTTTATATTTAGAATTTTGCTTTTAACTTTGATTTTAGTGACTTTTCAAATAATCTGTCACTTGCTGTGTCCTCATTTATGATATAACTCCTTGATAGAACCTTGATAAAGATTCTATTTTCCTCTGATTCTCAATATGCTATGCTAAGTCACTTCAGTCGTGTCCGACTATGTGTGACCCCATAGACGGCAGCCCACGAGGCTCCCCCGTCCCTGGGATTCTCCAGGCTAGAACACTGAAGTGGGTTGCCATTTCCTTCTCCAATGCAGGAAAGTGAAAAGTGAAAGTGAAGTGGCTCAGTCGTGTCCGACTCTTAGCGACCCCATGGATTGCAGTCTACCAGGCTCCTCCGTCCATGGGATTTTCCAGGCAAGAGTACCGGAGTGGTTCTCAAACATTAATGCAATTTTCTCTCTCTTTTTTTTTTTTTTTCAGAATTAGCACCATCCAACCCTATAAGTATTATTGGTCAAGGGGAATTTATTTGCCCCAGAATCATCTTTACAATAAATCCCCTGGCCCCCTAACCTCACCAAAAATAATGTCTATCTGAAGAAGGGGCTCCAACTATAAAAGACTATGTGCTTTATTTCTGATGGGAGTGGAGAGAGAAGAGGTGAAGAGCCAGAGCCAGACATGAATGGAGATGGATCCTTATGACAGCATATTGTCCAATGTAAAAGTACCAAAGAGTTATACAAATACCCAATTTAATTACTGTTAGTCAGTTAGTGTTGTTTAAAAAAATCAGTTACAACAGAGAGAAGATTGAGATAGCAGGAAGTTACATGAAGAAACTCTTCCTTCAACTGGACTTCCAATGCATTAAAAAACTCTTGAAAAACGGGAGAAGAGGTATTCCAGAACCACATCACCCTCCGCCTTATACAAATATAAGCTGGATGTACACACCCACTGAGCACTGACTCTTCTAAGTTGTCCATAAGCTTTCTTAAACCTCTGGATTGAAAGGGGGAAGGAAATAAGAAAAGTAAAATCTAGTTCAAATTTCTGTTCTCTTAAAACTTACATTCTAGTACTGAGACATGTAATATAAGTACATAAAAATAAGTAAAAATAAATCAATAATATAATCTCAAATAGTTAAATATACAAAGAAGATTAAAATTTACAATAGGGTAAAAATTTGTGGGGTTTAAACATTTAAGAAAGATCTTTCTGAAAAGGGAATTTTGGATCAGTCTGAGGAAGAAAACAGTCATCTTTGCAGAGCCTCTAGTTAGAGATCTTCCCACAAAACATGACTGCAAGGGCAGAAGTCCTGAGGCAGGAATGAGTTTAGCTCATTCAAAGTAGAACCAGAAAGAAGCTAGTGTTCTGCTGAGTTAATCAAGGAAGAAAACATTAAGAGATTAAAACAGAAAGGTGAAAGTGAAGTTGCTCAGTAGTGTCCGACTTTTTGTGATCCCATGGACTGTAATCTACCAGGCTTCTCTATCCATGGAATTTTCCAGGCAAGAGTACTGGAGTGGGTTGCCATCTCCTTCTCCAGGGGATCTTCCTGACCCAGGGATCGAACCCAGGTCTCCTGAATTGCAGGCAGACGCTTTACCCTCTGAGCTACCAGGGAAGCCCAAAACAGAAAGGTAAGTTGATGTTATTCTAAGTGCTACGGGAAGACTCTGGAAAAGAAAGAGATGTATGACTGAATTGGATTCTTTGGATATCTTCTAAATTCCCAACGTACTTCTGAGTGGCTTGAGTGATATCTTTGCTCTAGGGATAAGATAGATTTCATGTCCTCTTTGCATGGATATTTTATATAAAAGGGAATAGGTAGATTGTAGAGAGTCTACAAGTAAAAGCAGAAAGATAGGTAGTTACTCTAGGAGCTGATGGCTTGAGTTGGATTAGGATGGAAGATGTGGAGACCGAGAAGTGGGCCAGCTGACGATCTATTTTAGAAGCATTATGTTTAATATAGGGCTTCCCTCACAACTCAGTTGGTAAAGAATCTGCCTGTAATGCAGGAGACATGGATTTGATTCCTGGGTTGGGAAAATCCTCTGGAGAGAGAAATGGCAACCCAGTCCAGTATTCTTGTCTGGAAAAATTCCATGGGTCACAAGAGTCCGGCATGACTTAGTGACTAAACCACCACCACCACCATGTTTAATATAGATACAGAAGGCTGAAAGAAAGTGTGGAATCAAGGATAATATAATATCTCCTTTTGAGTATCAGGAAGAATGTTGATGCCCTTAAGTAGAACAGCAAAGATTGGGGAAGAAAGGGGATGAATATGAGGGGAAGGTGGTGGATAGGTATAGTTGGTTCATGTTGTTGCATGTTACATTTCAGGTAAATATAATGCATTTAATTACAAGTATAACAATGCATATTATGGATCATTAAAGCATTGGGAGATCAGTTTTGGGGATGTAACTGGGATTTTTTAGATGAATAGAGTCGAAAATGCAAGATTTTATCACATGTAAGAGAGGATAATTTTGTTTTATGTTTTTGTTTCAATTATGAATTCATATATTTATGTACAACAGATCACAATGTAAAATGTGTTTCTTACCTTGGGTCACAGTCAAAGAAAGTTTGAAAACTCCTGATCTGGGAAGCATTTAAAATAGTGAAGGGGAAAAAAAGCCAAGCATAAAGTTCTAAGGCCCCTTGTCACTGAAAGTAGAAGTCAGCAGCAAATAAAGTAGGATGAAAACCAAGAGTCTGTAGTTCAGTTTCTGACATGCTCCATGTATATGGGCTGAAACTAAACAAAACCACCTAGTATGAGCAAAATCATCATGCATGAACTAGTTTATCCTCACTTTACAGATAAAGAACTTCTCAGATCAAATGAATTTATGCTAAGTCACTTCAGTTATGCCTGAGTCTTTGCGATCCTAAGGACTGTAGTCTGCCAGGTTCCTCTGTCCATGGGATTCTCCAGGCAAGAATACTGGGGTGGGTTGTCATGCCCTTCTCCAGGGGATCTTCCTGACCCAAGGATCAAACCCACATCTCTCAGGAATACCTGTCTACCTCCATTGGCAGATGAGTTCTTTACCTCTAGCACCACCTGGGAAATGCATCTCAGATCAGAGTTTCACCCAAAAAAGAAGATTGAAAAAACAGACTGACATATTAAAATTTTCATTTATGCTTCATGCTTTTCTGTACTATGGCATCATTATGTGACTTTAGACCTTCTTGGGGGACATTTATTTACAGTTTAAGAAAGAATCCCAAAGATAACTTTTATATAAAATATTGTAGTGTCAAGGACACATGCATTTATTAAATGTAAAAATATAGGTTAATTAGTAAAGAAATGTTTATTCTTTGAGCAGATGAAATGTTCCCACAACACAGAAGCACACTGGAGAATTTAGAGGGTTCCTAGAACTGAACTGAACTGACTGAGAAAGTGTCAGAAGGCCAAGAACACATTATCTGCCTACGGAGCTTGTCTACGGTGGTGTTCATAGTTACTGTAGTTTTTTTTACAAGTTCCTCTGATTTTGATATTATTATGTAGGTGGAGGATTTGTGTTTGTTATCATATCCTAGCTACTACAGATGACAGAGACTGAGCTACTCAGCTTTCACTTTTGTTTTTAAATCAGTGGTAACCATATGCTATTTTTCAATGATGGAGTTTTCTAGTTCTGTGGAAGTGATTCTCTGAATTTATGTAAACTTCATGATATTTAAAAAGTAAAGAAATATAGTCAGTTTGAACTGTGGTCCATGTTAGAATACAACAAATTCATAATCAATTTGGTGGAAGACTGTCTCCAAACTTCTAAGACATTTCTTAATAAGCTATGGTAATTTCATGAGAACTTTCTCTAGTGCTCAGTTGATGATTTAGTGCTAAATAGATAAGTCAGATTCTAAATCAAATCTCCAGAATGAGAAAGTATTCTGGCTAGTTTGCAATCCATCTGAATCATTCACCCGGTTAATGCCCAAATTATCAATTACTGTTCTTGTCGGAACAGGTTAACTCAGCTTTAGAGTCTAGTTTAAACTTAAAAACTGGAACTTTCATCCAAAGACTTCAATTCAGCCACAGTTTTAACCTAATAATTCAACTTTGCAACAGTAAGTAGTCTGAACAAAAAATACAAGGAAATCGTGGAAGGAATACCGGATATCATGCTATTCCTTTCCCAACCTTTACTCAATCTTTAAACACATTGAAATATGAAGTAATTCTTCAATTTAAATCTATGTGTTAATTTTTTATATGTGGTTAGTCCTGTGCCTAGCACAGAAAAAAAAATCATTCAATAAAATATTGCTGAATATGTGAGTAAATGAACAAATGAATGACTAAAAAAGTAAATTCTATGGTATCCATATACAATTATGTACTTCATAGGATTATACATTTTAAATGAAAACAGTTAATAATATATTTGATCCCACTTCTGTAGACCCCAGTTTTTTTAATCTGTAAAATGAGGATAAGATGGTGCATGCTTCACAATGCTTTTGCAATGATAATTACATTAAATGATTTTTATCTTTTATTCTGTGTATCCATATATCTATTTTTATTATTAAGCTTCTCCATGTGAGGAAACTTGCTAGTTATTTTTAAATACTTCATCATGTTCACTTCATGGTGTCATAGCCTACTGAGACTTGTCCAAAGTCATAGAGCTGGTGAGAAGGGTAGCTGGGACTCAAACTCAGGACTTGGATTCCCATGCCTAGGATTTTCTCAGGTCTACCATGGCACCCTCCCACAGAGTTCAGTTAATCATAAAGCTTCTTTTATGACTGCAAAAGGCATATTCAATAGCAATTTGAAAAGAAAGTATGGCAGATTGGGAATGCTTTCATTTATTAAACAAATATTGTATGTGTTACATAAAATGCACTATAGATGCTAAGGAAAAAACAGCAAAGAAAATATTTCTAGTCTTAAGGATATTTCATTCAAGTAAGAGTAATGTCCCTTTATATCATATGCTAGTTTCATGTATATTTATGCAGGCTAATGGGACAGGGTCTACTTTAAGTAGGATTGTCAGGTGAGATCTCTTTGAGAATGTGGTGATTCACCACAGAGTTGAAAACCAGACAGAAGCTAGTAGAAAAATACCTGCTCAGAGGGAATAACTAGGTTTAGGAAAATGCAGTTGACATACTTGAGAGCCAACAGCAGGTCCTTATTGCTGAAATACCTTGAGCAAATAGAAGAGCGAAGGAACTGAAGCCAGAGCCAAACCACACTGAATCTTGTACACCAACATAAGGATCCTGGATTGTATCAAATATAAAGAAAAATCTTCGGGAAGTTGAAGAGAAACATGACATCACCTCACATTCTCTTCTCTCCTGCACAACCTCAGGTATAGTTTGCTCCTCAAAAGATGGGCCCTGCCTGTAAGCAGATCAAGAGAGAGACCCTAAAGGCAACTCCGTCACAAAGTGCCTTTAGAACAACAATTAAACAACACATTCTCTTGACTTGTGTCTGATTATAGGAAGCCAGGAAAATCTATCTGTTCACCAAGTGGTGTAGGACCCAAGAGCTTAGCATCCACAAGGCTGGGGAGAAGACGTTGTGCGAGGGCAAAATCTCACAGAACTCTGGAAGTGGATCCCCTCCTTTTCAGTGCACGAAGACTCTTCCCTCCAGAGTTACTGGATTTACCAAGCTTAGTTTACCAATTTTACCAAATTTACCAATTTTCTCTTTCTCATCTATTTCTTTTATAATTTTTTAGATGTTTGCAGACTTTGTAATGTTCTTTACTATTCCTGATACTGGTGTTACTGCAATTTGGTTGTTGTTTTTTTCAGTTGGTCTAATACTAGGGAATTGTCAATTTTACTGGTCTTTCCGAAGAATCAATTTATGATGCCAATTTTTCCTTTTATTTCTATTATATTAATTTATGATCTTATCTATATAGTTTATTTCATTTATGTTAATGTGCTACATTTTATAATTTGAGATGTGTACTTAGATTATGGATTTTAATCCTTTTTGAATATATTCATATAAACCAAAATTTTCTTAAAGTATAGGTATATAGTATACATTTAATTTTGTCATTTTAGTTATCATTCAATTTAAAATATAATCCAATTGTTATTTAAATAGCTATTTATTTTTTAAAGTGTATTAGATTTTCTAGATTAGGTTTTGTAGAATTACTTATCTAAAAAATACGAGATTTTCTTCCTTATTACTGATATTGTTTATTAATTGCACTTTGATGAAAGAACATACTCAGTTTTATCTCTATAACTTAAGATTTATTAACATGTTCTTCATGGCCCGTTATAATCAGTTCTTAAAAATGTACCATGTGTCCAGAAAATAACACTTGCTCTGAAGTTACTGGTTGAGATGTTCTATGTATATCAATTAGAGGCTGTTTGCTAAATTTCAGTTCAAAAGTTCTCTATTTTTATAGACTTTTTGCCTGTTTGAGGTATAGTTTCTAAGAGAAATCCTTTATTCCAATCATGACTTTGCTTTATTTCTCCTAACCCCATCAATTTCTTGCCTTATATATCAAGACACTATTACATATGTACTCACATAAAAAAAGTTAAATTTTACTGGTGGATATTTTTATCAATGTCAAGTAATGGTTTTGTTGGAAATTATATTTTGGCATTACTGTATCAGTTTTCCTTAGTGTTTTCATGATATATCTGCTCAATTTTTGCTGTCAGCGTCTCTATATCATTATATATTTGGTCTTTTGTTAGTCAAGACATCAGACCAGATCATATCAGTCGCTCAGTCATGTCCAATTCTTTGCGACCCCATGAATCGCAGCACACCAGGCCTCCCTGTCCATCACCAACTCCCAGAGTTCACGCAGACTCACATCCATTGAGTCAGTGATGTCATCCTGCCATCTCATCCTCTGTGGTCCCCTTCTCCTCCTGCCCCCAATCCCTCCCAGCATCAGAGTCTTTTCCAATGAGTCAACTCTTCGCATGAGGTGGCCAAAGTACTGGAGTTTCAGCTTTAGCATCAGTCCTTCCAAAGAAATCCCAGGGCTGATCTCCTTCAGAATGGACTGGTTGGACCTCCTTGCAGTCCAAGGGACTCTCAAGAGTCTTGTCCAACACCACAGTTCAAAAGCATCAAGACATACATGACTTTTAAAGAATCCACACTGACAATCTCTGTCTTTTATTTGGAAATGTTAGTCTACTTAATGAAATCACTGATGAATTTACGTTTAATATTTCTTTTACTATTTACTTTGCTTTTTTTGTCCTATGTTTTTGTTCCTCATTTCTTTAAAATGAATGATTGTTTTTATCATTCCTTTCCCTCTCTGCTGGCCAGTGAATCCCATTGTTGTTATTTTGCTCTTTACACTGGGTTTCCTTAGAACCTTTACCATTTAACCAGGAAATTCAATGATTATAGACAACCTTTTTTTCAAACTGCCAAATTATATATTATATACATCATGTGTATGTTTATGTAAATCCTACTACATATATTTATGGGTTTAAATACATATTTCACTCTTATTGCACATAGCCAATGTTTGTATGCTCAATATTGTTTCATAGAGTTAATTTATTCATTAAATCCATTTACATATTCACCTTTTCAATTAATTTTTTTTCAGTTATATGAGATCATTTCATTTTTGCCAAAACACTTCAATATTTCTTTAATGATGACCTCTTAGTGATTATTGTTTTTTGTTTGTCTTCGTCATTTGGCTTTTATTTTGACAAATTATTTCAGTAAGTGTAGAATTCTTGGTTGTCATTTCCCCCAAGACCACCCTCACTAGATTCAAATTCACTGGAAATAATCAACAGATTAAGCACATAGTTTACTCATGGCAGGATTTATCACAGTGACCTAGTAAGCCCATGTACCTAGATAATAAGAGAGAATGATAAAGACAGAGTATAGAGAAATCCATGCGCAAGTTTCCTTGTGCTCTATCCATCCTGAGGATTAAAGCAGAGCACACTCTTTCCCTTTCAAACAGCAATGTGTGTATGATACATCTGCCCAGGGAAGCTGATAGGAACTTAGTACCTATGGTTTTTATTAGGACTGGTTACATTGGCACCTGCTGCCTTGAACATAATAAAATTCCAGGCTCCCAGAAGGAAAGCAGGTGTTCAACATAAACCATATTATTTTCATTAAAAATTTAGGCAGAGTAAACCACTCTTTGCAGTTAACTGCTTATGAGGAACATCCTAAAAGCCACGTTTCAAAATGCTACCCGAGGGCAAAAGTTAGGGGGAGGCCTTTCTATACACAGTGGTCTTAGGCCTCATATGTTAATTTTTTCTGAACAGTGACAATTATTTTTAATAATTTGCAAATGTGATTCCTTTTCTGCCTTCCATTGCTACTGTTTATGTGAGTTATTAGTATCAATGATCTTCTTTTGAAAATAATATGCTTTTTATTTACATTTAAGATTTATCTCTAAGATTGATTATAATATACTTAGATTGGTTTCATCTACATTCTCTTTTTGTGCTTTTATAAATGCAGTGCTTCAAATCTGTTTCTGGATATCTTCCATCAATTCTGAAAAATTTTCAGGCATAACTCTTATATGTATTTCCTCCGTTTAATTTTCCTTTGTCTCTGAGGTTCTAATTATTTATATCTTTGAACTTTATACCATATCTCACCCTATCAGTAAGTACCAAGTTAAAGAAACATCAGTATCAACAACTCACTATTCCTCTGTTAATCCCTCAAAAGTGAAAGTGTAAGTAACTCAGTCATGTCCAACTCTTCGCAACCCCCTGGACTGTAACCTATGGAATTCTCCAGGCCAGAATACTGGAGTGGGTAGCCTTTCCCTTCCCCAGGGATCTTCCCAACCGAGGGATCAAACCCAGGTCTCCCACACTGCAGGCAGTCTTTACCAGCTGAGCTACAAGGGAAGCCCCAAAAGCCCTCAAGTCATTACCAATCTCTCAAAGGTAATCACTCTCCTGATGTTTGTGTGTGTGTGTGTGTGTGTGTGTGTGTGTGTGTGTGCCTGTATGTGCTCGGTCACTCTGCATCTGGCTCTTTGTGACCCCATGGGCTGCAGCCCATGAGATTGTCCAGGCAAGAATACATGAAATGGTTTTCTATTTTCTATTCCAGACTATCTTCCCTACCCAAAGATTGAGCCCAGGTCTCTTGTGTCTCCTGCACTGGCAGAAAGATTCTTTACACTGTGCCACCTGGGAGGCACTCTCTTGATGCTTCAGTTCATTTCAGTCGCTTAGTCAAGGCTGACTCTTTGCAACCCCATGGACTGCAGCACACCAGGCTTCCCTGTCCATCACCGACTCAAGGAGCTTACTCAACTCATGTCCATCAAGTCGGTGATGCCATTCAACCATCTCATTCTCTGTCCTCCCCTTCTCCTTCTGCCTTCAATCTTTCCCAGCACCAGTATCTTTTCTAGTGAGTCAGTTCTTTGCATAAGGTGGCCAAAGTATTGGAGCTTCAGCTTCAGCAACAGTCCTTCCAAAGAATATTCAGGATTGATTTCATTTTTGATTGACTGGTTGGATCTTCTTGCAACCCAAGGGAATCTCAAGAGTTTTCAACACCACACTGTTCAAAAGCATAAATTCTTCAGCGATCAGCTTTCTTAATAGTTCAACTCTCACATCCATGCATAACTACTGGAAAAAACCATAGCTTTGACTAGATGGACTTTTGTTGGTAAAGTAATATCTCTGCTTTTTAATATGCTGTCTAGGTTGGTAATAGGTTGGTCATGCTTCCTGAGCCCCACTTGACTTTTCATTCCAGGATGTCTAGCTCTAGGTGAGTGATCACACTGTCGTGGTTACGTGGGTCATGAAGATCCTTTTTCTCTAGTTCTTCTGTGTATTCTTGCCACCTCATCTTAATATTTTTTGCTTCTGTTAGGTCCATACCACTTCTGTCCTTTATTGTGACTATCTTTGCATGAAATGTTCCCTTGGTATCTCTAATTTTCTTGAAGAGATCTCTAGTCTTTCCCATTCTATTCTTTTCCTCTATTTCTTTGCATTAAACACTGAGTAAGTGAAAGAAGAGAGTGAAAAGTTGGCTTAAAGCTCAACATTCAGGAAACTAAGATTACGGCATCTGGTCCCATCACTTCATGGCAAATAGATAGGGAAACAGTGGAAACAATGGCAGACTTTATTTTTGGGGGCTCCAAAATCACTGCAGATGGTGATTGCAGCCATGAAATTAAAAGACGTTTACTCCTTGGAAGGAAAGTTATGATCAACCTAGATAGCATATTAAAAAGCAGAGACATTACTTTGCCAGCAAAGGTCCATCTAGTCATGACTCTGGTTTTCCCAGTGGTCATGTATGGAAGTGAGAGTTGGACTATGAAGAAAGCTGATAGTCAAAGAATTGATGCTTTTGAACTGTCGTGTTGGAGAAGACTCTTGAGAGTCCTTTGGACTGAAAGAAGATCCAACCAGTCCATCCTAAAGGAGATCAGTCCTGGGTGTTCATTGGAAGGACTGATGCTGAAGCTGAAACTCCAATACTTTGGCCACCTCATGTGAAGAGTTGACTCACTGGAAAAGACCCTGATGCTGGGAGGGATTGGGGTCAGGAGGAGAAGGGGACGACAGAGGATGAGATGGCTGGATTGCATCACAGACTCAGTGGACATGAGTTTGAGTGAACTCCGGAAGTTGGTGATTGACAGGGAGGCCTGGCGTGCTGTGATTCATGGGGTCACAAACAGTCAGACACAACTGAGCAACTGTACTGAACTGAACTGAATGTCAAAATAGCCATACTAACAATGAAAATAATACTAATTTATTTCTTACTTTTAAATGAGTAAAAACATGAATAATTTCTCTTCCCATATCCTGCTATGCTATGCTATGCTAAGTCGCTTCAGTCGTGTCCGACTCTGCGACCCCATAGATGGCAGCCCACCAGGCTCCGCCATCCCTGGGATTCTCCAGGCAAGAATATTGGAGTGGGTTGCCATTTCCTTCTCCAATGCATGAAAGAGAAAAGTGAAAGTGAAGGTGAAGTCGCTCAGTCGTGTCTGACTCTTAGCGACCCCATGGATTGCAGCCTACCAGGCTCCTCTGTCCATGGGATTTTCCAGGCAAGACTACCAGAGTGGGGTGCCATTGCCTTCTCCTAGTTTATCCTATATTCACCTCTTCCTTGAATATAATCTATGACTATCAGCTAAATGAAGTAGTATTACAGCACATAATATAATTGACTCTAGGAAGTGTCACAACTTACTTCAAATTTTATCATCCTAGCACAACTTATTCTATCAATTCCTTGATTAAAGACTTTTGTCAGCTCCTCACAGGCTTCCTAGGTAGCTCAGATGGTAAAAATCTGCCTGCGATGCAGGAGACCTGGGTTTGATCCCAGGGTCAGAAAGATCCCCTGGAAAAGTGAATGGCACCTCCACTCCAGTACTCTTGCCTGGAGAATCCCATGGACAGAGAAGCCTGGCAGGCTACAGTCCATAGGGTTGCAAAGATTCAGACACAATTGAGTGACTAACACACACACACACTATTTTTAAAGTTCAAATTTCTTATACTGTATTCACAAGACTAGTTTATGCCTCTCCCAAAGATAATCCAGCCTTTTTTCTTGATGCCCAAATTTTCTACTTCCATATCTTTCAACCAGAACTCATGTTTATAGAAAGACGCTAAATTCTTTAACCCTAGTCTTAAACTTTGGTGATTTGGTTGCTAAGTTGTGTCCCACTCTTGTGACCCCATGGACTGTATCCTGCAAGGCTCCTCTATTCATGGGATTCTCCAGGCAAGAATACTGGAGTGGGTTGCCATTCCCTTCTCTAGGGGATCTTCCTTACCCAGGAATTGAGCCCTGATCCCCTGAATTGAAAGCAGATTTTTTACTGACTGAGCTATGAGTGAAGCCCTAGTCTTGCACTTTACATCTAGTTATTTGATTAAGTTAAATATTCTTTTTTGTTTTTATTTTGGTATTTTCCAGGATATAATATTAAAATATTACAATCAAATTGTGATTTAACCCTTTGAAAAGGAATATTATTTCTACCACATGTGAAAATGAAATATTTCTGAGCAGTAGTCATTCTTTTATATCTATATTGATATCTATATTTTGATAAAAATGATGTCTGCCTCATAATAAGTACTCAATAAAGAAAAGCTTTTGGTATTTAAAATAACTGTTTCATTATTAGTGAAATTTACTTATAATCATAGAGCACATTCTATTTAATTAATGAGTTCCTAGATCACCTCATCAAATGAGACTGTAAGACTCTAGGCTAGGATTGTCTTAACATTATTTAAAAACTTTAAGTTATTTAATTGCTTTTTAATTTACCCTCAGTTCAGTTCAGTTCAGTTGCTTAGTCATGTCCGACTCTTTGCAACCCCATGAATCTCAGCATGCCGGGTCTCCCTGTCCATCACCAACTCCCGGAGTTTACCCAAACTCATGTCCATCGAGTCAGTGATGCCATCCAGATATCTCATCCTCTGTCATCCCCTTCTCCTCCTGCCCCCAATCCCTCCCAGCGTCAGGGTCTTTTCCAATGAGTCAACTCTTCTCATGAGGTGGCCAAAGTATTGGAGTTTCAGCTTCAGCATTAGTCCTTCCAATGAACACTCAGGACTGATCTCCTTTAGGATGGACTGGTTGGATCTCCTTGCGGTCCAAGGGACTCTCAAGAGTCTTTTCCAACACCACAGTTCAAAAGCATCAATTCTTTGGCACTCAGCTTTCTTCACAGTCCAACTCTCACATAACTTTTAAATTTGACTTTCTCCATGATTGTCTTTGATGTATCAATTTGAGATCATATACTTGGGAAGTCCATTGAATTTTTCTCAATTCATATGGTCAATGAGTCTGATTCCTACATAACTTTATATCCTCTGAGTTTTATACATAAAATTACATATTGGCAGAAGCCATTCTTTAATGATGTCTCAGAAAAAGAGAATAAGGGCAGAGAATGGGAGGTCATTAATATTTACACCACTTCTTTTATTTATTCTTATTACCTAGTCACAGAATCCATATAAGATCCTATTGAATATAGTGTAAATAAAATGCAAAATTAGTTTTTGAATGGAAGAGTCAACCAACATTTGCAATAATATGTCAGTGTCTTTTTATGGAAATAGGAAGAGAAATCTATGAGAACTGAGAAGATACATTAATTAAGTTTGATTTTGAAATATGTTTATTTTCTTTCATTACATTTATACCAAATTATAATAATCACAAAGAATGAATTAAATATTCTAATGCAACTGCAGATCCTGTTGATTAAATAGGCTAATCATGCAGAAATTTAAGGTCATGTAAGTGTAATTATATTTAAATCATATTAGCATCATTAGTGTAATGAAATTCAAATTTTTATAGAAATTGTAAATACTTGATAATTCCAATTCCCCTTACCAATTTCATTAGTTGAAATTTTATTTTTTATAAGACATATCTATAAATTTGCATCCCAGAAAAAAATAATTCTATGTGTATTTGAGAACAAATCCATTTTACAAAAGGTAAATAGCAAACTTCATGCTGGTGAATGATTATCTTTAATTTGTTATGATGCCTCATGATTAAATCCAAAAGAGATGAGACTTTAGCTCACTTTTGCAATGTATAGGGAAAAGCATCATAGCTATTGCTAAAATATACTATCCATTGTAGTCAAGAATAGCGAGGCCAAATTTTTGTTGATGAAACAAGCTGACAGCTTTTTATGTATTTATGTATGGATATACATTTATGTATTTATGGATACACATTTATTGCTTTAGGAAACTTTTGAACTTATTGGCATGGGAAAAGTGAACAATATTATTTATTTCAGGTACAAATAATGAAGAAGATATGCATTGAATAATTACTATCAAGGAATTATTAAAGCCAGAAGATATAACCTTAAAGGGACATTTTAGACTCAGAAGTAATCAGTTACAAGCAACAAACTACCTAAAAAGTTCTTTTCATGACATAAGATTTTATAGTTGAACTAGGTAGAAACATAGAAATCAGATTGAAATTAACATAATAAACTAAAACAAAGTTTAAAAAGAAAGGAAACAGCAGAACAATGAAATAAAAAGGAAGATGAGAACCGTAAAGTGTTACAAATACCAATGATATGATTTATTTTGTTTTTTTTTTTTTTAAAGAAACTTGGTGAAAATTCTCTGTTTAGTCTGAATACTTTCTTAAAATTATTCATACTTGTGGTTAGCAAGTCAGATGGGTAGATAAATTATTCATATTTAATGTCTCAAATGGTACACTTCTGTTTTGTCTACTTTATATTTACCATTTTTCACTTATTGCATTTGTGTTCTCAGAATGAAATAGTCTATGAAAGTGAAAGTTGACTTATAATTGAAGACAATATTTCTGATAATTTTTAGTTGGAAATATTACTTTAGCAGAGCATCTCATATAAAAATAAGCCTGAGAATGTTTCCTAAAACCTACAATCAATAAATTTTTATATCTCTATGGTTTAGAGATTATGTGTCATAATGGTTTTAAAGTAAATAGTCATGTGAAGTTACACAATCATAGCCATTAAGACTTCACTGTCAACATCTCTATTGTCAATAGTTGCAAGACCTTTTACTAAAATAATCAAACCAACCAAAGAAATAAATTTATTTCAATAAAAACTTTAGCTAATGTACTAGGGTGCTTCAAGGAAACAAAACTAACACATCTACACCTTTTTGTGATAAATATAAAGTCGTGCTGTAACTGAGACTGAAAGAGGAGGGAAGTTTGTATTATTTCCATATAACCTGAAAAGCCAGTTGCTAGGGGGTACACTAAATTCCCTTCACTAGTCTCAATGAATTTGTGTTGACCCTAAAGGAAGAGGTTAGAACAGACACTGATGGAGCCAATCTCTTGAAAGTTTTCATAGAATTACAGTACCAAAATCATTAGTTCCAGGATCAGAGGACAAAACAGGACCTAAGCTTAGGGACAGCACCCATCCCTCAACAGCTCAGGTTTGAGGGTTTTTGGAATACCAGAAGGTAACACCACTGGCCTGGGTGGTATTGTTCAGTTCTGAAATACCATCAAGAGCATGGGTCATAGTGAGCCTGTCCTAAGCGGCACTCAGCCTTAGAAAAATTACCAGATGGAAGTGACTCTAGAAGAGAAAAACAAACTAAAAATGAGGAAGGTGTCTTCTTGAAAGAAAGGGAAAAAAATTATGTTTTGCCACTGATTTACTCATGTGAAACTCATCTCATCACCCTTTTCTGGGTCTGAAGCTGCTCTCTCTAAAAGTGCCATCTCATTGTGCATTGGTTAGTATTACAGAAATCTGGAAACTTATGTGCAAAATTGTTTTAAATTTTGTGTTATTTGGGGTTGGGGCACACTGGTCACCCCACTGGCTCTGAGAGGCCATTATGGTCTGTGGGTTGGCAGTGTGCTGATTTTATAAAGTTTCTTCCCTACTCAATTCCCACTTTTTGATGAGGTTTCAGTGAGGTCTCTTATGTCTGCATCCTATAGCTTAATTGGCTTAAAATGTATTCTCTTTGGTGTGGTCTTTTGGGGGGCTGATTGGGAGAAAAAAAAAGTAACAGTGTAATTGTTTTGATACTGAAAATTGATAAATGTTTTTTTGAAATAATGAACCAGTCCCTCCAAAATAAATAAATAAATAACAAGAAAGATACTGTATCATAATAGAAAAGTGAGCATGTAAGAGGTATGCCTGGAGAACTGTGAACAATATTTGGAGTCTTTGGAGGGAGAAGACCATGTGGAAGGGCTGGAGGTCCCTCAAACTTCATTTAAATGTATAGGTCTATGAGGCGGAATATATGCTAGATAAATCTTTGATAACCATTTATGGCACAAAAGCTGTTTAAAATGTGGAAGTGAAAGTCTTTACAACATTTAGCAAAGACAGAGTACAAATTCCCTTGCAGATGCTAGAGCTATCCATTCCTATTTACTGAATAGTGAGGTTTCAGTAATATAATATGGTTGCTTTTTTCATGTGTTGGCCATAAACTGAATTAGCAAATCCTGGTGGAAAAATCCATCATTGTGAAATTATAATTATTCTTATTAACATACAACTTGCTTGCATATTAAACAATTAAATATTGATGCAGGTTAAAAAATGGATCATATTCTTTTATTAAGAACAAAATGCATTTAATATTTCTCTTCCTAAAAATAATGTGTATGTAGTCATACCAATTAGTGAAAGGGTAGGAGGAGACTACAAATTTTTCTTTCTATGCTTTGCTTTGTCTCATTGATTGGCATAATGCAGTAAGTACATTTCTGAAGACAAATGCTCTAGAAAGTCTCTGGCATCTGTGCCAGAATGTTTATGGCAGCACTAATTTTTCTGCCTCCTCCACCTCAAATTAAAAAAGAAACAAAAAAAGCGAAACAAAATCACAGGATACAGCTTCAGTATCAACAAGGGGAGAAAGGAAAATTGAATTCATCTTGATACAACCATACTGTGAATCACTATAGAGTTGACAAAAAAGGATGTGTAAAATATACAACTCTGAAATTTAAGGGTATATTTTATTTGGTTCCAAAGTAAAAAATAAAATTCCAGAGATATACCAGTTGTATGATGCTTTGTAAATAAAACCCATATGTGTGTGTGTGTGTATATATATATATATATATATATATATATATATACACTTAAGCTTGGAGAAAGCTGTGGATTATATAGCCCAGGCTAACATTAATTACACTGGAAAGTGACAGACATAAATGAACTTCCTGCACAAAATTTAAAGTTTAATAGCTATTTTCAAAATTTTATTAACTTTTTGTCTCTTTTTAGCCAATTTGTCAGAGAAGGCAATGGCACCCCACTCCAGCACTCTTGCCTGGAAAATCCCATGGACGGAGGAGCCTGGTGGGCTGCAGTCCATGGGGTCGCTAAGAGTCGGACACAACTGAGCAACTTCACTTTCACTTTCGTGCTTTGGAGAAGGAAATGGCAAACCACTTCAGTGTTCTAGCCTGGAGAATCCCAGGGGCGGGGGAGCCTGGTGGGCTGCCATCTATGGGGTCGCACAGAGTCGGACACGACTGAAGTGACTTAGCAGCAGCAGCAGCAAGTTGATTCAGGCTGAGTTGAGTAGAAATGGATTTTATAAAATATTGGATTGTTCACTGGGTTATTGAGAGAGCTGAAGAATCATTTGGAAAAAAATTTTAAAACTCCACATCATGATGTATAGTTGTTACCAGTAATGAAGTGTAGGTGATCAAGTATAGACCAAGCTTCTCTGTTTAATTTCCAAATGTTTGGTGACAAATTTTAATTACCAGAATGTTTAATATATAGGTGAATCTGATTTTGCTCTTCCTTCTGACAAAGCCCTTGTTTTTTGTGTTAATAAAAATGTGTCTTTTATATTAGTTCCCCACTATCACCAAAATCTGTTAAAATTAGGTTGAAATTTCATTGTGGAAAGTTAATCTCTTTCTATTCTTAAGTTCTCCACTTCAGCAATTTGGCATCTCTCCATTTATTGTGAATATCTTCACATATTTTTAGAATTTATGAACTTTCCCTGTTATTATATTTGTGTATTTGATTAAGTTGATTCCTGGGTTTTTGTTGCTCTTGTGAAGTTTTTGTTGCTCTTGTGAAGTGTAATCTTTTCCGTTACATTTTTTGAATTAATTTTTGATGGTGTAGAGGAATTTCCTTGATTTATTTATTTTGCTCTTTACAATGTTGTGGAAATTTTCAAAAAGTTCTACTAAATTTTTGGGTTTTGAGGGTACTGTGCCATCTTGGAATAATTATTCCATTATATCTTCCTTTCCAAATGTCAAATATTACCATTTTTCTCTTATCATTTGGTTTTTTTGTTTTGTTTTGTTTTGACCATCTCTTATATAATTATTAAATGATAGTAGAGAGGATGGGTGTTCTTCATTTGTTCTCTATCTCAAATAAACTGTTTCTAAATATTCTTTCCACTGAATATGACGTGTACTATTCTTTTTATTAGCTAATCTTCACATATTATGTAAATGCTCTTAAATTTTTGTTTCTCTAAAGTTTTTTGAAAGTAAAAATGAAATTTAGGCAGTGCTTTCTTATTTTATTACACTGAATTCAAATTAAGTGTGAAATTTTAAGCAGTGCTTTTCTGAATTCATTTCACTTATGTTGTTTTACTTCTTTGGTCAAATAATTGAGTGCATCATAATAATAAACTTTCAGATACTAACCTTTTTTACATTTGAGTGATAATCAAAGCCATATATGTGTGTGTATGTAAATATATATATTTAAAATGCACATTTAGAGTTGACTGTGTATGATTTTATGAATTTTGTCTATAAAAATAAAATTAACCTGAACAGTTATTTATCCTTCTATATTTATCTGGTTTGATATAAAGGTTATAATAACCTTGAGAAATATATTATTGGAATTTCAGTATTCTCATGTTTTGCAGAATTTTTTTCCTCCATGATTTTCAAGTTATGGTTTTACATGTGTCTGGATGCTTTATAAGTCATGCCAAGAATCTAACACTCGATAGGGAAGCTTGGTTTCTTATTTAATAGCAACATGTACTTTTTAAAAACGTTTTAGACTGTTTATTTATTATTGAACTTTTATTTTGTTTATTTTTTGGCTGCACCATACAGCATGATGGACTTTAGTTCCCCAAGCAGGTTCAAACTCAGGTGCATGGCAATGAGAGCACAGAGTCTAGGGAAGCCCCGACAATGAGTAATTTTAACTTAGGACAGAGAATGAGAATCTCTTCAAAAAGTGCAACGTAGACTGTAGGAAAGAGAAGCACGTGTGCTTCAAAATGCGATGGAAATTTTAGGCTGCCCAGTCCAACAATGTATATGTGAAATATGAAAACCAGACCAATTAAATAAATATACTTCACTATGTGAGAACGATTAAAGGACTACTTCATGATAGTTAACAGTGTTTGTTCCACTCGAGGCAAAACTTTAACTTTGTCATTATCTTGCGATGCGTCACCCATGGCAGGCAGCGTCACATATGGACAAACATAAACTTCCACATGTTCTCAGTCAGTCACGTAAGCATCAACATGAGTTTCTGTGATATAGACTCCCAACTGCAATGACATAAAGATGTAAGATACAAGTGAAATTTAAATACTATGTAACATGTAAGAAGATTGTTACCTGCTTTTATCAAAATAATTGGATCACTGAAAATAAGTGTTTGGAGCTGCATTTTAAGAAATAGAAGCCAAAAATATCAGAGAAGGCAATGGCACCCCACTCCAGTACTCTTGCCTGGAAAATCCCATGGATGGAAGAGCCTGGTAGGCTGCAGTCCATGGGGTCGCTAAGAGTCAAACATGACTGAGGGACTTCACTTTCACTTTTCACTTTCATGCATTGGAGAAGAAAATGGCACCCATTCCAGTGTTCTTGCCTGGAGACTCCCAGGGATGGGGGAGCCTGGTGGGCTGCAGTCCATGGGGTCACACAGAGTCGGACACGACTGAAGTGACTTAGCAGTAGCAGTAGCAGCCAAAAATATGGCGTTCTTGCTTCTAATTATAGCAACTCTCCTCCTCCTCCTGTTGACATCTTGAAACTATTTTGTTTCAATTATTTTTTCCACTAATAACTAAGGAGGATTAGTAAGTATTATAACATAAGTAATACTAGTGCTTGGAAAGAAATGTTATTAAGCAACACACCTCAATTTCAACTGAGGTTTTTAACCATTTGTCTGCTATTTGAGTACGATGGGTCTCTGTCTCACAGAGAAGTATTTAATCTAGTGTTCAGAGAATTAGTTCTTTGGATCCAAGTTACACTGTTAAGATCAATGTCATAAAATGTTAAAGAAACAGATAAAAAATGGACAGTTGAAGGTTTTCAGCATCAGCGATGTTATTGAACAAAAAAAGACTCTCAAAGGTAATAATTCTCAAACTTTCATGGTCCAAACTATGTCAGTTATTCTTTTGGCAAACTAAACTAATCTCAAAGGATTCCCTGGGTTTAGAAAATGTCAAAGTAATGAGAATTTAAATGAGACAGCCCAGTAATTTGCAATTAAACTATACAACAGTTATAGTTTTAAGACTAAGCTCCAAAATGCTATCAAGTAGCTTTATGAATTATAGAAAGTAAAAGAGGATAAAATACTACATAGGAGCTGAAGCTGATTATTTCTTATCTTAGTCTCTTTGTTAGACATAGACAGCAAATACTTGTTAGTATTTAATGAGTAATGCTGAGCTGTCATAATCCCCGCTTCTATCTTTTCACAAAGCTGTTCATCTTATTATAAATCTAAATTCAATAGGTGTTCAACTGTGGGACCCAAGATGAATCAGTGCTGTGTATATTAATTTAAGTTTACAGTGGGAGATTTAGCCTGTAGATTAACTTTGGTTACAAGGAAACTTTAAGGAAAAGAGACTTTTCACCTCTACAGCATACATTAACACATTTTTGATGGTAACATGCCTTCGGAGGGGTTATATAACATGATATTTTATAATTTTTAAAAATACATGTGATTGACAATTCAAGGGTTTCCTATCCCTTACAGAGAAAATGTAAACATGCCACAGGCATGGCATATTAAAAAAAAAAAAAAGAGTATGGACTTCATAGTCAGCTCCTCGTGTATGTGTGTTTAGTTGCTAAATTGTGTCCAACTCTTGGGATCCCAAGGACTGTAGCCCATCAGGCTCCTCTGTCCATGGGACTTCCCAGTCAAGATTGCTGGAGTGGGTTACCGTTTCCTACTCCAGGGGATCTTCATGGATCAAGGATTGAACCCATGTCTCCTGCATTGCAGGCAGATTCTTCACCACTGAGCCACAAGGAAGCCCCAATGAGGCATAGTTTCCTTCTTTTACTTCCTTTTCCTCTCTTTTGTACATATTCTTTCCTTAAGTTTTTTTTTTTTTTTTTTTTTAGTGTTTACTTTACCTTTGGCTGTGCTGGGTCTTTGCTGATACGTGCAGGCTCTCTCCGGTTGCAGAGAGCAGGGACTACTCTGCAGTTGCTGTGCATGGGCTTCTCGTTGCAGTGTCCTGCTGTCAAGCATGGGCTCCAGGGCTCACGAATTTCCATAGTTGTGGCCTGTGGGCTCAGTTGCCCTATGGCATGTGGGGTCTTCCTGGATTGGGGATTGAACCCATGTATCCTACATCACAAGGCAGATTATTAACCACTAGACCAACAGGGAAGCCCTGTTTTTATTCTATGGAACCCACAATTTAGCAAGTATCTCTTGAGCATGTTCTGTTTGCCAGATTCTAGGTGAGGCATTTGTATTTCCATGCGACAGTTGAAGATCTATGAATGGTTAGATAATTACTCTGAGTCTCTCTTTCTTAAAAAAAAAATAGATTAATAGTTAATTAAGCCTGATATACCAAAATGTCATAACCTGGGTGGTTTATAAATAACAGAAATGTATTTCTCAAAGTTCTGGAGCTGGAAAGTCCAAGGTCAAGATGCAGACACATTCGTTGCCTAGTGAGAGTCAAATGTCTGATTCAGAGACTATTGCCTTTTCCTTGCTTCACATGACAGAAAAGATGAGGAATCTCTATGATGTCTCCTTTTATTTGGAGTATAGTTACTTTACACTGCTATGTCAGATTCTGCTGTACATCAAAGTGAATCAGTTATAAATATACATATATCCTCTCTTTGAATTTCCTTCCCATTTACATCACCACAGAGAATTAAATAGAGTTCCCTGTGCTATACGGTAGGTTCTTATTAGTTATATTTATTTAACACACAGGGAACCTGGTGGGCTGCCATCTATGGGGTCGCACAGAGTCGGACACGGCTGAAGTGACAGCAGCAGCAGCAGCAGTGACGTGAGTCTGAGTGAACTCCAGGAGTTGGTGATGGACAGGGAGGCCTGGCGTGCTGCGATTCATGGGGTCGCAAAGAGTCGGACATGACTGAGCGACTGAACTGAACTGAACTGAACTGAGTGTATATATGTCAATCTCAATCTCCCAATTCATCCCCCTATCCCCACTTTGCCACTCGGTATGCTTATGTTTGTTCTCTACATTTGTGCCTCAATTTCTGCTTTATAAATAAGATCATCTTTCCATTCTTTTAGATTCCATATATATGTGTTAATATATGATATTTGTTTTTCTCTTTCTGACTTCACTCCGTATGATAGTCTCTAGGTTCACCTACATCTCTGCAAATGACACAACTTTGTTCCTTTTTATGGCCTAGTAATATTTCGTTGTATTATAGGAACCACATCGTCTTTATTCATTCCTCCGTTGATGGACATTTAGGTTGCTTCAGGGTCGCAAAGAGCCGGACACGACTGAGCAACTGAAACAACACAACACATAATGTCGTAAATAGTGCTGCAATGAACATTGCAGTGCGTGTACCTTCTTGAATTATGGTTTTCTCTGAGTGTATGCCCAGAATTGAGATCGTGGGGACATATGGTAGTTTGATTTTTTTGTTTGTTTTTTGAGAAACTTCATAGTGGCTTATCGATTTACATTCCCACCAACAGTGTAAGAGTGTTCTTTTTCTCCACACTCTCTCTAGTGTGTTTGTAGATTTTATGATGATGGCTAATCTAACCTGTGTGAGGTGATACTTCACTGTAGTTTTGATTTTCATTTCTCTAATAATTAGTGATATTGTGCCTCCTTTCATGTGTTTGTTGGCCATCTGTATGTCTTTTTTGAGAAATGTCTATTTAGGTCTTCCACCCATTTTTTTACTGAGTTTTTTATTTTTTAATATTGAGCTGCATGAGCTCTTTGTATATTTTGGAGATTAATTCCTTGTTAGTTGCTTCATTTGTAACTATCTTCTCCCATTCTGAGGGTTGTCTTTTTGTCTTGTTTATGGTTTCCTTTGCTGCACAAGAGTTTTTAATAATATCATATAAGAAACTAATCGCCAGTCCAGGTTCAATGCAGGATACAGGATGCTTGGGGCTGGTGCACTGGGATGACCCAGAGGGATGGTATGGGGAGGGAGGTGGGAGAGGGGTTCGGGATGGGGAACACGTGTACACCCGTGGCAGATTCATGTTGATGTATGGCAAAATCAATAAAATATTGTAAAGTAATTAGCCTCCAATTAAAATAAATAAATTTAAATTAATAATAATAATAATAATCAGGCCCAAATTGTTTATTTTTGTTTTTATTTTCATTACTCTAGGAGGTGGTCAAAAAACGCCTTGCTGCAGTTTATGTCAAAGAGTGTTCTGCCTATGTTTTGCTAAGAATTATATAGTGCCTGGACTTAGATTTAGGTCTTTAATCCAATTTGAGTGTATTTTTGTGTCTGTGCTATGTGCTCTTCCTTAGTTGCTCAGTTGTGTCCAACTCTTTGCAACCCCATGGACTGTAGCCTGCCAGGTTCCTCTGTCCATGGGGATTTTCCAGGCAAGAATACTGGAGTGGGTTGCCATGCCTTCCTCCAGGGGAATTTTCCTGACCCAGGAATTGAAATGGGGTCTCCAGCATTGCAGGCGAATTCTTTACCAGCTGAGCTACCAGGAAAGACCATATTTTTGTGTCTGGTGTTAGGGATTTATTCTGATTTCATTCTTTTACTTGCAACTGTCCATTTTCCCAGCACCTCTTACTGAAGAGACTGTCCTTTCTCCACTGTATATTCTTGTCTTCTTTGTCATAGATTAGGTGACCATATCTGGGGTCTCTTTTATAAGGGATCTAAGGCAATGGCACCCCACTCCAGTACTCTTGCCTGGAAAATCCCGTGGATGGAGGAGCCTGGTGGGCTGCAGTCCATGGGGTCGAGAAGAGTCAGACATGACTGAGCGACTTCACTTTCACTTTTAACTTTCATGCATTGGAGAAGGAAATGGCAACCCACTCCAGTGTTCTTGCCTGGAGAATCCCAGGGACTGGGGAGCCTGGTAGGCTGCCGTCTATGGGGTTGCACAGAGTCCGACACGACTGAAGTGACTTAGCAGCAGCAGCAGCAATCTCATTCATGGGGAATCCACCCTCATGATATAATCACCTCCCAAAAGCCCCACTGCTAATTAATATCCCATAGGGATTAGGGTTGCAACATATGAATTTGGTGAGGGGATACAAACATTCAATCTATAGCAGATAATATTATTAACTTCTTCAAATTTTTCAAAGAATAAGTGAAATTGTGTCTGTGTTGATATAATATGGTGGCCACTGAATAAATAGTGGCCATTACTCTTGTACCTTAAAAATTATAACTTTAAATCATTTTATTATAGTATCTCCATTGTTCTTGCTTCCAGTAACGTTATCATTTTACTCAACTTTTTTTAGGTGTTGATGGAAAAAAAATGTACAACCAAAAAGTTGAGAATTATTTTTTATTCAGCAGACATACTGAGGACTTAAGCCCCAGACACAGCCTCTCAGATATCTCTAAGGAACTGTCCCAAAGAGATAAGGGAGGAGAAAGGATATATAGGTGGCTTCCCTGGAGGCTTATTGGTAAGATAGTGAAAGTGTTAGTCACTCAGTCGTGCCCAACTCTTTGTGACCCCATGGATTGTAGTCCATCAGGCTCCTCTGTCCATGGATTTCTCCAGGCAAGGATATTGCAGTGGGTTGCCATTTCCTTCTCCAGAAGATCTTCCCAACACAGGAATCAGACCTGGGTCTCCTGAACCATAGGCAGGTTCTTTATCATCTGAGTCAACAGGGAAGCCCAGTGGTAAAGAATCCACTTGCCAATTAAGGAGACACAGGAGACACAGGCTCAATCCTTGGCTCAGGAAGATCCCCTGGAGTGGGAAATGGCAACCCACTCCAGAGTTCTTGCCTGGAAAATTCCATGGACAGGGGAGCTGGTGGGCTACAGTACATGGGGTCACAGAGTCAGACACGACTGAGTGACTACTGAGCATGCAAAGGATATATAGTATTTTTGCTGGAAAAAAAAAAGAAAAGAAAAAAGATATAACAAATAGTAGAACATGAAAAGATTACTGCTAAGTATTTGAAAAAGCCAGACATCTCAAGTTAATGAATTTAGTGCTAGTCTATTTATGGGAAGATACAAGAGTCTGGGCTTATTGAAATTATTCTTTTGATATACACCATAACTATCTAGGGCCAGTATTTTATTTTTCTCCAAGGCCTTCAGTGTGCACATTCCTCAGGGTTAGGGACGGAACTGTAGTTGCTGATGGTTTTATGGCCACAATCTTTTTATTTTTTAACTGAAATGACCGGTGACATTCTTTGTGTGCATAGGCATGATTCTTGAAAGTAATTTGGCTCTTGCTTTTCAAGTTTTAAAGTGCAAACCACCAGTTTCCTAAAAACTTTCTCTATTTTTTTGTTATAATGCCCTTTTTATAAAATTTAGTTATTGCTTCCTAGTCCTAATAGCTCTCTGTGGCTTTTGATATCCATCCATTAACTCAGTCCTTAAATATTCATTCAGTGTATGCTTATTGACAATTTTTAAGCCTTGTCTTGGGAGTACAGAGGTGATTACATTATTGTGCATGGACTTCAGAGTGTGGCACTATTTATCACTCTCTGCTTCCTAGAATTTTCTTCCTATGGATCTCATGAAAAGTTCTATTTCTTCCTGACTCAACTTCATCTTTCAGTACTTTTTTAAACAAACTTTTTTAAAATAACATATAATTCAGAGAAATTGGAAATATCATTAACATACAGTTATATGAAGATTCAAAGTAAACACACCAACGTACCCATTACCCAGAAAAAAATCCCAGAATGTTACAATTATCTCAAAATTTATCCTATTCATACTCCCATTACTATTCCTCTTGTTCCAAAAGGTAACCACTATTATGACTTTAACACTGGATTAATTTGCCTGTTTTTAACTTTATGTCAGTGTGATTATGGAGTACTAATCTCTTGTAAATTCAAAAAAAAAAAAAGGAGACAAGATTAATATGAATGTTTTCTCAGTTACCTGATGTAAACAAATAAAAAAAATGTGGAAGACTGTACATAAGAAAAGAATTTGCTTGGCATCTGAGAATTGTAATTTGGGAGACAGAGATTCAGGTAGAACTGAGTGAGTGATGGGGAAGAAAAAGAGTCAGGAAGTTCTAAAGACAAAGTTGTGAGGCTGTACTGTGACACAAGAAAGGGAATATTGTTCCTAAGGGATAGGCTGTCACCAGTTATTTAGAGTAAGGGTCCAATAAGTAGATAGGCAGTCATGAGTAGTTTTAAAGTAAGGGTTAGGCTAAGGGTCTGGTAAGTATCTTGAATTTCTGGAACGTGGGCAGATGTTATAGGTACCTACATTAAGGCAGTAAATGGTCAAAAATTCAGATTCTATCTAGGCCAAGATGTATATAAGTCACACTAGCACAGTGGCCTCCCAGCTCCATTATAGGTAGCTCTCTTAGCAATACCAACTCCATTTTTATTGTCCTTTCACACTGAGATGAAACTCATTGTTTTTTTCTATCTTCTTACATTAATTCCACCCTTCAAGTTTATGAGTTAGTTATATTAGATAATCAAATTATCTTTTATTGAAATTCCATGGGAGACTTATTCTTTTAACTTTATTTGACTTTTTGTATACAATCTATGTTTCTTTTATGTAAAAAAGGAATAAAACCTTAGAGACATGTTTTTCTTAAGAAGAGTTGGGTAAGTCAGAAAAAAAAGAAGTATTGTTTACACATATATATGGAATCTAGAAAAATGGTACAGATGAACCTATTTGCAAGGTAGGAATAGAGACACAGATGTAGTGAATGGACTTGTGGACATAGCTGGGGAAGGAGACGGCGGGACGAATTGAGAGAGCAGCATTGACATATACACACTCAGTTCAGTTCAGTCGCTCAGTCGTGTCCGACTCTTTGCAACCCCTTGAACTGCAGCACACCAGGCTTCCCTGTCCATCACCAACTCCAAGAGTCCACCCAAACCCATTGAGTCGGTGATGCTACCATGTGTAAAATAGATAGCTAGTGGGAAGTTGCTATATAACATAGGGAGCCCAGCCTGGTGCTCTGTGATGTCCTAGAAGGGTGGGATGGGGGGTAGGGGTGGGAGAGAGGCTTAAAAAGGAGGGTGTGTACATATATATGTACACACACATATATATATATATGGGTACATATATATGTATATTTATACATGTGTGTATATGTATACACATATATATATCAGTTCAATTCAATCTCTCAGTCGTGTCCGACTCTTTGTGGCACCGTGGACTGCAGCACGCCAGGCTTCCCTGTCCATCACCACTCCCAGAGTTTACTCAAACTCGTGTCCATTGAGTCGGTGATAGCATCCAGCCATTTCATTCTCTGTCCTCCCCTTCTCCTCTTGTCTTCAATCTTTCCCAGCATCAGGGTCTTTTCACATGAGTCAGTCTTCGCATCAGGTGGCCAAAGTATTGCAGTTTCAGCTTCAACATCAGTCCTTCCAATGAATACTCAGGACTGATTTCCCTTAGGATGGACTGGTTGGATCTCCTTGCAGTCCAAGGGACTCTCAAGAGTCTTCTCCAACACCACAGTTCAAAAGCATCAATTCTTCAGCACTCAGCTTTCTTTATAGTCCAACTCTCACATTCATACATGACTACTGGAAAAATCATAGCCTTGACTAGATGGACCTTTGTTGGCAAAGTAATTTCTCTGCTTTTTACTAGTCTGTCTAGGTTGGACATAACTTTTCATCCAAGGAGTGAGCGTCTTTTAATTTCATGGCTGCAGTCACCATCTGCAGTGATTTTGGAGCCCCCCAAAATAAAGTCTGCCACTGTTTCCACTGTTTCCCCATTTATTTGCCATGAAGTGATGGGACCAGATTCCATGATATTAGTTTTCTGAATATTGAGCTTTAAGACAACTTTTTCACTCTCCTCTTTCACTTTATATATGGCTGACTAGCATTATTTTACAGAGGAAACCAATGCAATATTGTAAAGTAATTATCCTCCAGTTAAAAAATAAAAAGACGAATTGAGAATGGGCTCAAGAAATAACATTTTCCATCTTAATATATTAAGTGGGAAAAAGCTTAGTCTCAATAAATAAATTTACTTTTCTCATGTTACTATCAAAATTTAGGTAAACAAGTATTTATGTATATTTTAATAACAAGAAACACAGATACATTTTATTGACTATAATGAGTAATATATTTGTATTTCTGGGTAGGCTGCAGAAGCAGCTATGTTGACTTCAGTAATTTTGAGTAATTACAGAGTTGATTTCTAATGTCAGTTAAAAATTTCTAATGAATATGACATGTAATTTTAAAATTTTTCTATATATTGTCTTATTTATTGACTATATATTGTCTATGAAAGATTGAAGTTATATGCCAACTTCAAGCAATGAAATTTAACTTTTAAGAGTCTTTTTTACAATTTTATTTAAAATACATAAAGAGTTCTCTGAGTGAAAGTGGGAGCCGAGTCTCCCAGAGGTCAGCTGATTTACATCATCACATCATTTCATTCTGACCATTGACTTCCATTCATGACCTGCAAAGCAGTTTGTAAACAACTGCTTTGGATTACTAAAATGACAATAGCGATTTGGAAAGGAACCTGCACATTTTTAAAACTTCCTCTGAAATACGTTTGTGTTGCTAAGATACAGAGCCCAATCACTTATAGCTGATTGGACTGTCAATGGATACCTGTCTCAACTGGAAGCAATCCATCTACAGGTCAATAAACAATAAATAAATGGTTTTTGATTTCATACATGAAGGGGGATTTAACACATGACGTTCATGTTGATAATGGGCTCTGTACCAGTAATGTCATTTAGTGTTAGTGCTGGTAAAATTACTGGACCATGTCCAAACAGAGGGTGCTAAGAGGATTTAAAGAAGTGTGAAATAAAAGCTCTGCCCTAAAATGAGAAAAAAGAAGAAACTAGTTGTGTGTAAAACAGTTATTTTTTAAATTTGATCAAAATGGTTCTGTATTTGTCTCTGGATATGCCTGAAAAACTGGTATTCACCCTGGGCCAAAACAAGAGCAAGAGGGGCTAAGAAGTGATTTTTTTAATTATTATAATATTTAACATTCAAAAATCTGCTAGAGGTACTCAAACTAGCTGTCCACATTACTTAGCAATGTATAGATTGATGGCTTTCCTTTCATTCAGCTGGCTATAAAACCTGAATTGAATATGTGACCCATGGGGTATTAAAGGTCCTGCTGAGAAACTTTTGCCTGCTCACTGAAAACAAAATTCCTTGCACATAACTTGCTGTTTCATGATTCAGAGACAAACTGCATCTTGTGTGACCAAAACCTTAGTAAGTCTCTCCTAGAAGTCTCTTGACCACCAAACCCTTGATGTGTGCCTGTCTTTTCTTTGTCCTGCTTTGTCATATAATTTATCTTTATTAAAGTCTCACATGAATATGTTCCATAAAGTCTGCAAATCTTTTTAATTATCTGAACCTATGTATGCATTGGATGCCTCCTTGGATCACAATAGCTCCCTGGTTCTCAGGATAATTTCATTGCCTGTCCTTGTCCTCCATTTCCAAATAACAAACTCATACATAATATAATGTGAGTAGATTGCCATTGTTGAAGCCAAAAGCTTTACTAGAGCAAAAATCATAAAAAATGGTGCTATTGAACAGAGCCATAATATGAGTTGCTCAGTAGAGTTACAAAGACTGGACAGTTACAAATTTTGTTATTTACCCTTTGGATGATTTTAAGATCTACAGACAGTACCTGTAGGGGAAATGGAGCTGTGATCATGACATTGGAATCCACTCAGTGTGAGTTCTTCTCAGGTAAAAGGATATTAAATCAGAGCTGAGGGGTAGACTGCCGAGTTTTTGACTATAAAGCTAGAGGCAGAAATAGTATTCATGCTTACCACAGTGCAGTCTTTTCTTTCTTTGAAATGAAACCCTGGCTTTGCTAATACTAAGCATGATACTAAAAATATCAGATCTTGTTATGTTTAAATTATCCCATTAAATGAAAGAATACTATTGTTTGTGTACAATCTTCCTGAATGATAATGAAGGTTTTAAGAAAACCCTTGAGGAAGCAAGAGTTAGATCCACAGCTGTTAAGAGACCCCCCCTGCTGTTAAGTGATACCAGCAGAAGCAGATACAAGAGTTATGCTGTGCTTATGTGTCTGTCTTCTGCGATCATGTTTTATTAAAATATTTTGTATTTTTGACTGATTCAGGTAGATTCGTGGAATGTTTGTGAGTGACTAGAGAATGATTTAAAATTCACAAAATTGCTGCAACGGGACAAATGCTTCAGAAAGTATTATTTGAAAACCCTGTCTCATTAGAATTCCTACCTCTTACCCTTCTAGCCCTTCTCTATGTCTGCCCTTATTTCCTGCTGCTGCTGGTGCTGCTAAGTCACTTCAGTCGTGTCGGACTCTGTGCAACCCCATAGCCGGCAGCCCACCAGGCTCCCCTGTCCCTGGCATTCTCCAGGCAAGAACACTGGAGTGGGTTGCCATTTCCTTCTCCAATGCATGAAACTGAAACATGAAAGTGAAGTCGCTCAGTCGTGTCCGACTCTTCTCGACCCCACGGACTGCAGCCTACCAGGCTCCTCCGTCCATGGGATTTTCCAGGCAAGAGTACTGGCGTGGGTCGCCATTGCCTTCTCCGCCCTTATTTCCTACACTTATCTTATTTAAACAGTGGAGGAAGAAAAGGAAACCAAAAGGAACAAGAAAATTGTTTTAATAAAGTACATATTTGTATGCCAGTGTGTTTTGTTGTTGTTTTGAAATACCTTTCAGGCAGTTCAGTTCAGTCACTCAATCGTGTCCGACTCTTTGCGACCCCATGAACCACAGCACACCAGGCCTCCCTGTCCATCACCAACTTCCGGAGTCCTCCCAAACCCATGTCCATTGAGTCGGTGATGCCATCCAGCCATCTCATCCTCGGTCGTCCCCTTCTCCTCCTGCCCTCAATCTTTCCCAGCATCAGGGTCTTTACAAATGAGTCAGCTCTTCGTATCAGGTGGCCAAAGTATTGCAGTTTCAGCTTCAAAATCAGTCCTACCAATGAACACCCAGGACTGATCTCCTTTAGGATGAACTGGTTGGATCTCCTTGCAGTCCAAGGGACTCTCAAGATATGAATATGTTTATTCATCCGTTATTTCCTTGCCTGAAAATGTTTCTAAATCTCCACAAGGAGACATATTTTGTTTTCTTTTCAGGCTAAATGTCCATAGATTGAGTTGTGACGTCTAAGGGCTAGTTTTGGCAACCATCACCTACCGTTTTAGGATGGACCACAATGAACCTCTGAGTGCTCTCCACTGCCATTACTGAGATTCCCACAGGTATCTTGGCAGTCAGCCCCCTTGCCTCTCTCTGTCAGTGCACCAGGCTCCCTCTCCAGAGTTTTTGAGGACAAAATAAACCTCATCTATGGAATTTGTCCTTTTGTGAATGTCATCCAAATGTAGTCGGATGCTCCGTGACTTTTCTGTCAAACATTAGCTGATTTTATAAGCCAATTAATCATAATGCGCTTGGGAAAGAAAAAAGCAAGTATCATGAGAGTTTTGTGCATCCTCCCAGGTAAAATGTATTTTCATATTTGCAACTTTAAGTGATGTTTTCAGGGTTTAGTTTCAATCCATTTTATTTTTTTATTTTTATTTTTTAATTTTATTTTATTTTTAAACTTTATATAATTGTATTAGTTTTGCCAAACATCAAAATGAATCCACCACAGGTATACATGTGTTCCCCATCCCAGTCCAGGTTCGATGCACGATACTGGATGCTTGGGGCTGGTGCACTGGGACGACCCAGAGGGATGGTATGGGGAGGGAGGAGGGAGGAGGGTCTAGGTCAATCCATTTTATGATTATTATGATGAACTATTCAGGGCAGTAAGAAAGAAAATGATGTAGGAATAAAGGAGATTACCTTTAGGTAATTTCTTTACAAGTGCCTAGATTACTACTGTTTTATAAACTTTAACATTAGAAAAGATCTAAACCTCCATGAAAGATTTTTTAAAAATCCTTTTTTTCCCTGCAGTTAGAGAGGAGAGTATGCTGAAAATCAGGCCTGGAATGTAATACTTGGTGTGTCAGTCAAGAACCCTTGACTGTTCTTATCAAAAATCAGTTCCCATAAGTAGGGGGTGGAACCCTGAGGCCTGAGACATTTGGGAGGATGCAGCTGAGAACCTTGTACCTCTAACAAGGAGTCCCTAAAAAAAAAAAAAAAAAGAAAAGATCTAGTTTATCTGTTTCCTAAATATTATAATTTTTTTTAAAAAAGGATTGTATGAGTAATTTACCCAATGAATGAAGGTGATGAGAACTGAAAAAAAAAATGTGTTTAATAATAGGTCTCCATTGTTTCTGTTGAAAATCAGCTCTCATTCTTATGGTTTTTACTGCTTTTCTCCATAAATACTTTTAAGATACCATATTTGTCTTTGGATTTCAGCAATTTGACTCTGAAATGCCTAGGTTCAGTTTCTTTTTGAAATCATATTTAGATTCTATCGTGGTCCTTGAGTTAGTAAGTTGATATTTTTAATAAAATTTGAAAAAAATTATGACAATTTTGTTTCAAAATTTCTTGGTTAATTCTTTTTCTCCTCACTTTCTGAACACTAAATTTATATATGTTAGACCATACGATACTTTTCACTTTAAAAAATCTTTGTTGTCTGTAGGTTTCAGCGTGAATATTTTCTATTGTCATGCCTTAAAGTGGACTAATCGTTGTGTTCAGTATAATTTGTTCTTTAGATTATCATATAAGTTTTTGTTATATGTCTAGTTATAAGTTATAAGTTAAAAGTTATAAGTCTAGTTTTACCATTTCCATTTGTTATTCTGAGTTTTCCTTTACTTCCTAATGCTTCATGTATATTCATTTGTCATATCTATCTTTCCCTACATGTTCTTAAACATTTTTTAAAGTTATTATATAGTTAATTTCTGCTAACTTCAAAAAGTTTCTGCTTTTTTATTCTTTTATCTCAATTATGGTTCACGTTCATGCTCATTTAAATGTATAGTTATATTTATTGTGTATATTGAACCTTGTAGATGATAAACTCCATAATCTGTTATTTTTAGGAAACACATTGAGTTTTTTAGTAGTAGGCAGTGAAATTATTGTAGGACAACTACAAAGCTAGACCCTTTGTTTCTGGCTTTAGGGGGTTAATATTTAAACATATCCTTAAATTCTTTGATACTTCTTGCATTTTTAAATGTGATTCATGACTTCTCTGTTTTTGACTTGTTTGTATTGAAAAGATATCATACTTGATTCTGGTTCACTTCTGAGGCTACATCAATAAAAATGATTGAGTTTCTCACTTGTTTGTTGGGACACTCTCATTTGCTTCCTCTTTGGAAAATTAGGCTTGGTAGGTCATAAAGAGAAGTCAGCTTTCATCTCTTTCATTAGAATACTTGAAATATGCAGCCCTCATTGTAGTATTCCAACAGTCCTGAGGCACTCTATGCTCTTACGAAGCCCGGGTCACATCAAAAGGTCACAGTAAATGCTCCAGCCAAAGCCCCAGATTAGGTCCAGTAACGCTAATATCAATCACTGCTGCTGCTGCTGCTAAGTCACTTCAGTCACGTCCGACTCTGTGTGACCCCATAGACGGCAGCCCACCAAGCTCCCCTGTCCTTGAGATTTTCCAGGCAAGAACACTGGAGTGGGTTGCCATTTCCTTCTCCAATGCATGAAAGTGAAAAGTGAAAGTGAAGTCGCTTAGTCATGTCTGACCTTCAGCGGCCCCATGGACTGCAGCCTACAAGGCGCCTTCCGTCCATGGGATTTTCCAGGCAGGAGTACTGGAGTGGGGTGCCATTGCCTTCTCCGAATATCAGTCACTAGACATGAGTAATTCATTGAATTAAACTATTTCCAACTCCTAGATCCCAAATCACTTTTTTGTAAATACAGATCATATCCTATTCTTTTCTGTCAGATCACATGTCTTCTTTTAGAATTTTTTCCTCAGAATCTATTGCTCAAAGTTACTGCCACTGAGAATATCTTTTATAGAATGAAGATTAGTAAGTCTGATTATTTTGTACTTAAAGCTATTATTAGGTTCAGAAAGTAAATGAGGTTTTCAAAGTGCTAACACATTCATGCAGAGAAGACAATGGCACCCCATTCCAGTACTCTTGCCTGGAAAATCCCACGGATGGAGGAGCCTGGCAAGCTATGGTCCATGGGGTCTCTGAGGGTCGGACATGACTGAGCAACTTCACTTTCACTTTTCACTTTCATGCGTTGGAGAAGGAAATGGCAACCCACTCCAGTGTTCTTGCCTGGAGAATCCCAGGGATGGGGAAGCCTGGTGGGCTGCCGTCTATGGGGTCGCACAGAGTCAGACATGACTGAAGTGACTTAGCTGCAGCAGCAACATATCCATGAATCACTGACTCAATGAATGTTAATATTGATTAACTATAGATTGGTTCATATGTAGTCAGTCTCTGTGCAATGTGACTACGTGCTCTCTCATTTGCTTTTCCGTTCTAGTTACCATCTGTCCTGTTACTGGATTTCCTCTAGGAGTACTATATATAAGCCAGAATTAGGAGAAAAATATAGTATCATAAGATAATTTAAATAATTTAAAATTTAAAGAACACATATTTTGTAAAGAGTTGCCTTTTCAATAAAAGAAAACACCTGATGGTCATGGGGGCTCATCACCTCTTTTATGGAGCAGTCAACATGAGCTGCTTTTGCTACACTTAACCAGGTCGCAGAAAACAGAAGAGGGAGAGAGGGTTTCTTCAATAACACAACTAAAATTTCTATGAAATACACCTGGTTGAGCAACGAAGCTTCTGCAGTGTTGCTTCCCAGGCTAAGAATTCCCTTTAGTTATTTAGAAAACCTGGTGCTCATATACTCAGATGATAAATACATAGTATGTGAGGATGAGTTTCCCTCTGCTAGAGTAAGAGTACTCCAGCTTGTATGTTCAGACGTGAAGCCAAAGGAATAACTATGGAGGCTCAAGGAAAGCTGTGCTTTTAGAAACATCTTTGCTTATACATTGTTTTAAAAATAAATTTATCATATATCATAATGCATCTTGTGCCATGCACATTGCACAGCATTATACTTGAATGATGATCATATTTTATAAAAATGTGTTTTAATGAACAGTTTTCAGACGTACAGTGAGAGAAGTTTTTGTCTTCTTAAAAAAAACTATAAATAACTGTATGAAATTGGCTTATAACTGAAATACTTTGCATTTCAGATGATCTTTCCAGAAAGATGTAACTGGAAAATGCCTACAGACTGATGCTAGACTTTACATCACTGGCTCTCAAACCAATTATTGTAAGTACCACCTTGACTATTTAAGCAAATTCATTTCCTCTTATTTAGTTGTGTTATTTTTGCATCTGAGACATCTCTGTTCAGTTCAGGAAGGAAAGTCACTCAGGTGAATTAAATTTGAAATGAAAAGAATACACAATGTCATTTTCTGAAATATTTACCATGTCTTCTGACATTTAATGAATAATATATGCTAACAAAACATTTATCTATTTGGGAATCCCTGAAAGACTTGGCTGTGGAATATAAATCCTGGCTCTGATTCTTAATCTGCCACTTTTTATCTATATGATTTTTGGCAACTCACATAGTAACTTTCAGAGCTTACAGTGTTTTGTTTTGTTTTTTTTCATTCTGTTAAATGTGTGTAGGTAAGACCCACCCCATGGGTGGTTCTAAGAGGTGTATGAAATTATATGTGATTTACTAGTATCATGATGGGGCTTCCCAGATGGTGCTAGTATTAAAGAACCCATCTGCCAAATCAGGTTAGATGTTAGAGACTTGACTTTGATCCCTGAGTTTAGAAGATCCCCTGGAAGAGGGAATGCCAACCCACTCCAGAATTCTTACCTGGAGAATGCAAGGACAGAGGAGCCTGGTGGGCTACAGTCCATGGGGTTGCAAAGAGTCAGATATAACTGGCAAGCTGTAAATGCTCAAAGTTAATTTTTAAATTATTATAGATAACTGCTAGAACAAAATATGATTGTTTGTGGTCTCAAAAACTGTCTATACAGAAGATACAAACAGTTGTATTTGATGTAAAAAGAATAGTTGGCTAGTCATCAATGGTGGTCCAGGGATTGGGAATCCACCTGCCAATGCAGAGGACATGGGTTCAATCCCTGGTCTGGAAAGATCCCACATGCTGTGGGGCACCCAAGCCTGCACACCACAATTACTGAGCCTGTGCTCTAGAGCCTGTGGCAAGCTACAACTACTAAAAGGAAAATTTAATGTGATATTTGAACCACACTAAAAATCAAGCAAGCACAGGGAAGAAAAAGGCTTCTATAAAGGAAAGTCAGGTTGAGCGAGAACATTGAGAAGGTTTCTGAATTCTGCCAAACCCTTGTTTCTGCCCTTTTTTCATGTCAAATCAGTGTTGACTCTAGAGCATTATTACATATGCACATCGTCTTGCCTGTCATGCTTCTGGGCATCATTATCTGAAATGATCACAGCCTGGGAAGAGTTAGGAGCTCTAACTAACACCCTATGAAGGTTAGCCTAAATTCACACCCACCAAGGTGACTGTTGTCACTTAGATTACCCTCCTTTTTACTTCAGTTGAAAGAAAAGTGAAAACAACAAAAATAATAAAAGATGTCTTATTGTTACAGGGCCACAATCTCTAATTTCAAATTATTAGACAAAATGTGATTGAAGATCTAATAGTCTCAGATTTTAGAAAACATATTATGTATAATGCATTGTTGTTCTTCAGTCACTAAGTTGTGTCTGACTCTCTGCATCCTCTTGGACTGCAGAACACCAGGCTTCTCTGTCTTTCACCGTCTCCTAGGGTTTGCTAAAATTCATGTCCATTGAGTCAGTGATGCTATCTAATCATTTTATAAATGTAATGTATAATATATTGCATATATTACATAAGTACAATATATAGCAAGTTTAATGCTGAAGCCAGGCTTGAACTCCATACCTAAATAAATATTTCCATAGAATTTGTAGGGATATTTACAAAATAAATATATGCATATATACATGTTCTGGGAGAAGGCAATGGCACCCCACTCCAGTATTGTTGCCCGGAAAATCCCATGGATGGAAGAGCCTGGTGGGCTGCAGTCCATGGGGTCACTAAGAGTCAGACATGACTGAGTGACTTCACTTTCACTTTCCACTTTCATGCATTAGAGAAGGAAATGGCAACCCACTCCAGTGTTCTTGCCTCGAGAATCCCATGGACAGAGAAGCCTGATAAGCTGCAGTCCATGGGGTCGCACAGAGTCGGACACGACTGAAGCGACTTGGCAGCAGCATACATATTCTTCTCAGACACCACCTTACCTAAATGTATGCTGCTGCTGCTGCTAAGTCTCTTCAGTCGTGTCCTAAATGTATATATATGTATAAATCAGATACATATATATATATATACACATATATATATATAATGTATATATATGTATAAATCAGATACATATATATATATATATATGTATCTGATTTTGATGCTAAACATACCCTTCCAAACTATTAGTTTTCAAAAATTTCTGAATTTCCCATGTTGAAATAGATATTTTAGTTTCACAATATTAGTATTATAATTATCATTGAATCTTCAAATAACTTACTGAGTTAGTTATTATTATTACCCTTTTATAGATGTGGGGATAAACCTCTGAGAGTTTATAAAACTTGCTTGTGGTCTATTGCTAATAAATTTTGTGGGAGAAAAACTAAAAATGAGCTGGAAATCATACCAATAAAAGTCAAATCTAAACATCAGCATGAAAGTAGCCATTGGCTAAACACATCATTCTGTTATAGGGACATTTCTGAAATCATTTATTGCCTTGATTGGATGGTTTCAGAACCACTAAGTTTCCATGCTTGTTGGTTTCCAACACCTTCCTTTTTTGTAATGGTTGTATTAACTTTTCTAAAATTCACTGCTTATAAATGTTATCCTTGAACAACTGCAAGATCCTTCTACCTTAAAGAAACAATGATCTTCACAGTATGTGTACTGCTCAAACCAGAGTAGATCAATAAATATCATTAAAGTACATCAATATCTCCATTTTCTGTCTCATATTATACTCTTATCCTACTTGAACCATTAAACAAAACTTAACTCCCTCTAACATCACTCTCTTCAAATTGTGATGATCATCCAGGGTTCAGTATTTTAGTAAACGGTACTGCCATTCTTCCTATTTCTCAGTCTAAAAACTCAGACATCAATCTTTAAAAGGTCATCTTCTAGTGATTTTGTTTAATACAGTAAGAAATTTGAAGTTTATGCTGATTTAAATGGGTCATTGGAGAGTTTTGAAAAAGAAGGTGTTATTACCTCTCTTTTAAACAAAATCTCTTAGTGACTTAAAGAAGAGTGGCTAAAAAACAGATATATATATATATATATATATATAAAAAACATATGGTGGTGGTTTATATGTATATATATATATTACATATGGTGATGGTTTATATATATATAATTAATATATATTTAATAATATATATTTTACATATATATGGTGGTGGTTTAGTCGCTAAGTCATGTCCAACTCTTTGCAGCCCCATGACTGTAGCCTGCCAGGCTTCTCTGTCATCAATAAATTTTCCAGGCCAGAATACTGGAGTGGCTTGCCATTTCCTTCTCTTGGGGATCTTCCCACCCCAAGGATCGAACCCTGGCCTCCTGCACTGCAGGAGGATTCCTGGCTGACTGATCTACCAGGGAAGCCCATGTTCTAGGGCTTGACTGTGTCTCAGATCAGTAGCATATGGTGATGTTCTGAGACTTAGAAGTTTAGGTCCTGTGAAGCCTACAAGATTCTGCTGAATCTCTTTCGATGGTCCTTCTTTGAACCAAACTTCCATATTGTGAGAAAAGGCCATGAAATAGGGTTTTGGAGGCCACAGTTGTGGCCAGCTTTAATTGACAGCCATGTGGCTGAACTATCACAGAAGTCTAGCCCAGCCAGTTGTTCAGATGACTTTAGCTCCAGTAAAAAATCTGACAGAAATTACACTTGTGACCCAAGCAAGATCTACCAAGTTAAATTCAGTTAAACCAGAAAATGAGGGGAGATAATAATGAAGATCTGTTTTTAAATTGTTTAGTGTTTTGTTCAACAACAATAGATAATAAGAAAAATATCCTTCATAGACATTGAAATTTCTGGGTATTTTTCTTTCTTTGTATTTATCTAGATAGTGTCATTGAATAATTATTTGTATATTTTTTCCTTCTGTACAGACTTTGTAAATTCCATTAGTCCCATTGCAAGGAGAGGTGCAGTGTTCTGCTGTGCAAACATTTCAGAGCAGAGCAGATCAGTCGCTCAGTCGTGTCTGACTCTGTGCTACCCCATGAATCGCAGCACACCAGGCCTCCCTGTCCATCACCAACTCCCGGAGTTCACTCAGACTCACATCCATCAAGTCAGTGATGCCATCCAGCCATCTCATCCTCTGTCGTCCCCTTCTCCTCCTGCCCCCAATCCCTTCCAGCATCAGAGTCTTTTCCAATGAGTCAAGTCTTCTCATGAGGTGGCCAAAGTACTGGAGTTTCAGCTTCAGCATCATTCCTTCCAAAGAAATCCCAGGGCTGATCTCCTTCAGAATGGACTGGCTGGATCTCCTTGCAGTCCAAGGGACTCTCAAAAGTCTTCTCCAGCACCACAGTTCAAAAGCATCAATTCTTTGGCGCTCAGCCTTCTTCACAGCCCAACTCTCACATCCATACATGACCACAGGAAAAACCGTAGCCTTGACTAGACAAACTTTTGTTGGCAAAGTAATGTCTCTGCTTTTGAATATGCTACCTAGGTTGGTCATAACTTTCCTTCCAAGGAGTAAGCGTCTTTTAGTTTTATGGCTGCAGTCACCATCTGTAGTGATTTTGGAGCCCAGAAAAATAAAGTCTGACACTGTTTCCACTGTTTCCCTATCTATTTCCCATGAAGTGATGGGACCGGATGCCATGACCTTCGTTTTCTGAATGTTGAGCTTTAAGCCAACTTTTTCACTCTCCACTTTCACTTTCATCAAGAGGCTTTTGAGTTCCTCTTCACTTTCTGCCATAAGGGTGGTGTCATCTGCATATCTGAGGTTATTGGTATTTCTCCCGGCAATCTTAATTCCAGCTTGTGTTTCTTCCAGTCTAGCGTTTCTCATGATGTACTCTGCACAAGTTAAATATACAGGGTGACAATATACAGCCTTGACGAACTCCTTTTCCTATTTGGAACCAGTCTGTTGTTCCATGTCAAGTTCTAACTGTTGCTTCCTGACCTGCATATAGGTTTCTCAAGAGGCAGATCAGGTGGTCTGGTATTCCCATCTCTTGAAGAATTTTCTACAGTTTATTGTGATCCACACAGTCAAAGGCTTTGGCATAGTCAATAAAGCAGAAATAGATGTTTTTCTGGAACTCTCTTGCTTTTTCCATGATCAAGCGTATGTTGGCAATTTGATCTCTGGTTCCTCTGCCTTTTCTAAAACCAGCTTGAACATCAGGAAGTTCACGGTTCACATATTGCTGAAGATGGCTTGGAGAATTTTGAGCATTACTTTACTAGCGTGTGAGATGAATGCAATTGTGCGGTAGTTTGAGCATTCTTTGGCATTGCCTTTCTTTGGGATTGGAATGAAAACTGCCCTTTTCCAGTCCTGTGGCCACTACTGAGTTTTCCAAATTTGCTGGCATATTGAGTGCAGCACTTTCACAGCATCATGTTTCAGGATTTGGAATACTTCAACTGGAATTCCATCACCTCCACTAGCTTTGTTCGTAGTGATGCTTTCTAAGGCCCACTTGACTTCACATTCCAGGATGTCTGGCTCTAGGTCAGTGATTACACCATTGTGATTATCTGGGTCATGAAGATCTTTTTTGTACAGTTCTTCTGTGTATTTTTGCCATCTCTTCTTAATATCTTCTGCTTCTGTTAGGTCCATACCATTTCTGTCCTTTATCGAGCTCATCTTTGCATGAAATGTTCCTTTGGTATCTCTGATTTTCTTGAGGAGATCCCTAGTCTTTCCCATTCTGTTGTTTTCCTCTATTTCTTTGCATTGATCGCTGAAAAGGCTTTCTTATCTCTTCTTGCTATTCTTTGGAACTCTGCATTCAGATGTTTATATCTTTCCTTTTCTCCTTTGCTTTTCGCTTCTCTTCTTTTCACAGCTATTTGTAAGGCCTCCCCAGACAGCCATTTTGCTTTTTTGCATTTCTTTTCCATGGGGATGGTCTTGATCCCTGTCTCCTGCACAATGTCATGAACCTCATTCCATATTTCATCAGGCACTCTATCTATCAGATGTAGGCCCTTAAGTCTATTTCTCACTTCCACTGTATAATCTTAAGGGATTTGATTTAGGTCATACCTGAATAGTCTAGTGGTTTTCCCTACTTTCTTCAATTTAAGTCTGAATTTGGCAAGAAGGTTCATGGTCTGAGCCACAGTCAGCTCCTGGTCTTGGTTTTGCTGACTGTATAGAGCTTCTCCATCTTTGGCTGCAAAGAATATAATCAATCTGATTTCAGTGTTGACCATCTGGTGATGTCCATGTGTAGAGTCTTCTCTTGTGTTGTTGGAAGAGGGTGTTTGTTATGACCAGTGCATTTTCTTGGCAAAACTCTATCAGTCTTTGCCCTGCTTCATTCTATATTCCAAGGCCAATTTGCCTGTTACTCCAGGTGTTTCTTGACTTCCTACTTTTGCATTCCAGTCCCCTATAATGAAAAGGACATCTTTTTTGGGTGTTAGTTCTAAAAGGTCTTGTAGGTCTTCATAGAACCGTTCAACTTCAGCTTCTTCAGCGTTACTGGTTGGGGCATAGACTTGGATTACTGTAATATTGAATGGTTTGCCTTGGAAACGAACAGAAATCATCTGTCAATTTTGAGATTGCATCCAAGTATTGCATTTCAGACTTTTTTGTTGACCATGATGGCTACTCCATTTCTTCTGAGGGATTCCTGCCTGCAGTAGTAGATGTAATGGTCATCTGAGTTAAATTCACCCATTCCAGTCCATTTCAGTTCACTGATTCCTAGAATGTCGACATTCACTCTTGCCATCTCTTGTTTGACCACTTCCAATTTTCCTTGATTCATGGACCTGACATTCCAGGTTCCTATGCAATATTGCTCTTTACAGCATCGGACCCTGCTTTTATCACCAGTCACATCCATAGCTGGTATTGTTTTTTGCTTTGGCTCCATCCCTTCATTCTTTCTGGAGTTATTTCTCCACTGATCTCCAGTAGCATATGAGCACCTACTGACCTGGGGAATTTCTCTTTCAGTATCCTATCATTTTGCCTTTTCATACTGTTCATGGGTTTCTCAAGGCAAGAATACTGAAGTGGTTTGCCATTCCCTTCTCCAGTGGACCACATTCTGTCAAATCTCTCCACCATGACCCACCCGTCTTGGGTTGCCCCACGGGCATGGCTTAGTTTCATTGAGTTAGACAAGCCTGTGGTCCTAGTGTGATTAGATTGACTAGTTTTCTGTGAGTATGGTTTCAGTGTGCTTGCCCTTCTGATGCCGTCTTGCAACACTTGGGTTTCTCTCACCTTGGGCGTGGGGTATCTCTTCCCATATACTTCTTTTGAAATATCCAGGCTTGCCCTCAACTTAGTTTTTTTAACCATGGACCACCTACCTAGAGAAATTCCATGAGTCAAAGTTAGAGATGACAGGATACTGCATGGCTTGAATCTGAAGGTCCTCAAAGGCTCTTGCTAAATCTATGGGCTTTTTCAAAGTGAAAACCCACTTGTTACAAGTATCATATAACTTTATGTTAAGGTTAAGAGATATGATCCTAGAGACTAGACCTGAGACAGGTTTCATGTCAGTAAAGTTAGAAAAAGCTAAAATATAAAACTATTTTTCAGAGACTTGAGACTAGAAGCCATAGTAGGACATCAGCAGGAATGAAGGATCAAGAACTTCCAAAATGATGCTGCTGCATAAAAACAATGAGAACACTGGGGGGAAATATGTTCGAAATCAGATTTTAAAATACTCGGGAAATAACCAAAAACTTGTAACAATCAGACATCCTTGTTCAAGAAAAAACCCCTGAATCTTGGTAAAAGCATTATATTTCCATTCTCTCATCCCACCTCTGAAATAACCTAAAAACCAACAAACAGCTCCTCAATCAGGGTGAAAAACGGCAGCCTAGCAGCTACTGGAAATAACAAAACAAGTCTGGAGTTCCCTAAAAAGCATCATTTTCAGAGAATTGTCATTTGGCCTGTCTGGCATTTACCTGAAAATCTTCCTCGTGGTAGGCTGCTGTCCATGGGGTCACAGAGTCAGACACAACTGAATCGACTTAGCATGCATGCATGAATTGGAAAAGGAAATGGCAACCCACTCTAGTATTCTTGCCTGGAGAATCCCAGGGACGGAGGTGCCTGGTGGGCTGCCATCTATAGGTTTGCCGAGTTGGACATGACTGAAGCATCTTAGCAGCAGCAGCAGCAACAGCAGGTATTTACCTGAAAATCTTCCTCATAAGGCTTGTCTGTATTTGACCTAATTGAGAAATTAACTACTGCACACAACTTTACTCTGAGTGTATTTGTCTGTAAAAAAAAAAAGAGAGAGAGAGAGAAGCAGCAATCTCTTAATATTGCAACTGTCTCTAGTAAAGATAAGGATTGGAGTTAACAAAAAACTGCCAAAAGATAAAAAGGAAAACTCTGGGATTCAGATGTCCATTGAGAGTTTTGAAAAGCTCTAGTACATTCCAGATAATCTAGAAGGCCACACACATGGATAAGATTGTGCCTATGTCCAAAAATTTTGAATGCTTTACCAAAGAAGATACATGGATGGCAAGTAAGCGACTGGTGAATAAACAGTTACACATTCATGCATACATCTAAGCAAAAAAAAAAAGAAATGAACTATCATTGTTACATGCTACAACATGAGTAAAGCTCAAACATGTGCTATGATGTAGAGTCAGAGTTTATGTATTGTAGAATTACATTTATAGGATGTTCTTGCAAAGGCAAAAATAAAATAAAACAATGTAACAACAGAAAAGAGCTTGAGTGGTTGCTGCCAAGGATTGGACATAGAGGGAAATTGACTATAAAGGTCCATGAAGGAGTTTTGAAGGGTGCTGCAACCATTCTGTTTTTTTGTTATGGTTTTTTCAAAACTCTCTGACCTATACAAGGATGTATTTTACTGTATTTAAATTATGCCATAATAAAAAATGGAGAAAGAAAATCGACTGTCATCTGCATTTGAATAATTTCTAAACAACATCTTTGGTATGGTGGAAGGCGGATGGAATATTATTGAATTCAGTATTTATTCCATAATTTTGAAAGGTATTATTTTAGTAGAGTATATAAATTCAAGAAATTCTAATAAACTTTTTAGTGAACAGTGGGTGCATCCCACAGACATAGATAACTTTTAATAGGTGGTTTCATGCACTCTGTGATGAAACATTTGTTTTTCTGAAAGGCGGGACTTTCCAAAGCCATTCAATTAAATAGAATATTACACATTTGATTTATTATCAGCAGTGAATGAGAATACCTAACCATGTTTTCCACAGCAGAGACAATGGTTGTTTATTAGATAATTTTGAAGTTTATCCCTTCTGCTACTTTTGGCACACTTTATAATGATTTTTTAAGTAGTTCTATATTTTCCTAAGTGCTCAGAGCTTAGTGTTTAATGATATTTCAACCCACATAGATCATTCTTCAAGTTCAGGAGCCACAGACATGGATATGAATAATTTTTACACTTGAACTATTTAGCTCAATGTAAAAACTGTTTCTGTTATTCTTACCGGAATCATTGAAATGGAAACCCTTTTATCTCATGATCTTAGCACTAAGGAAAGTCTGTCCTTCAACTAGATAGCTATATACCAACTACTTCTTGTCATTTGCCTGGAAATAAGATAGTATTGTTTTATGGTGCCTTTTCTTCTGTTTCATTTATCTATTCCTATTCTCCCCCAATTTAGCTATTTAATTTGTGGCTTAACAATAGCGCTAGATTCCTGGACTAGGGCGTGGCAACCTACTCCAGTATTCTCAGCTGGAGAATTCCATGGACAGAGGAGCCTGGCAGGCTGCAGTCCATGGGGTGGACAGAGGAGCCTGGCAGGCTGCTGTCCATGGGGCTGCAACGAGTCGGACATGACTGAAGCAGCTCGGCATGCACACAATGGCACTCGATTAAGAGATCACTTGGTATGTTCGCAGGTGGCGCTAGTGGTAAAAAACATGCCTGCCAACGCAGGAGATACAAGAAACACAGGTTTAATCCCCGGATGAGGAAGATACCCCGGAGAAGGGCATGGCAAACCACTCCAATATTCTTACCTGGAGCATCCCATGGGACTAAGAAACCTAGCGGCTACATCCATAAGGTCACAAAGAGTCGGACACGACTGAAGCGACTTAGCACATGCTCCAGAGATCACTTGATTGTGTTTGTGTGTGCCAGTACTTGACAGTGTGGTCCGGGGCTATTAGTTTCTTTCGTCTATCCATGGGGTCATGTAAACAAAGAAACAAAAAATCACCTTATTTATAGGATTATTTTACTTAATTCTCACAAAATTTCCTTGAAAATGTACTTTTATTGTCCACAATTTAACGATATGGAAAATGAAACAGATATTAAGGACTGTCCAAATTCAGGCAGGTTGCAAATGATTACAGAGGTAAGCTTTACATTTTACTTAATTTAAAAGAAATGTAAACACAAAATTATATTACTTTCTCTTTGATCAATGAAAATTAGAAACGTCAAGTGGATCTCATACTAAGCATTCTTAGCATACAGGCACATATGCAAGCTAATACACATGGCATGGGCAGAAGGAGCTTTTGGGTGGTATATAGGCTTCCCTGGTGGTTCAGATGGTAAGGAATCCTGCAGTGCAGGAGGCCCAGATTTGATCCCTGGATCGGAAAGAGCCCCTGGAGAAGGAATGGCAACCCACTCCAGTATTTTTACCTGGGATATCCCATAGACAGAGGAATGTGGCAGGCTACAGTCCGTGAGGTTGCAAAACAGTGGAACACGACTTGGACTAAGCAACAACATACTAGCATTGTACACTGGCTGATTTCCACTCTATGTCCCTGTGTTTAAAGTATGGCATTTATGAAAGAGTTGTTCCATTTTGGGGCTTCAACTTTTCTAAGCTAGTTTAACTATTTTTTTTTTTTAATCAGGTATTCTTGAACTTAATAAAAATAGAGTAAAACCATAGTGTTTTCAACTTGGTTGAAAATGTCCATAGTGAACTCATATGATTCAATGCCATGTAAACAGGAAGTGCAACTTGGACTGTCAAATTAAAACAATATTTTTATATTTCAAATTCTGCTTTGCAAAACTATTTACAAGTCATCTGAAATTATTGTATCATGAGGTAAAGAAATTCTTTAATTTCCCCAGAAGTAATTGTGCATTTGTTCCTCCATATCCATTGGTTGAACATCTGGAGATTCAACCAATCTTAGGTTACAGATATTTAGAATAAAATTCCAGAAATTACCAAAAAAGCAAAAACTTGAATTTTGCACTTGTGTTTTGCATTTAAATGGATCTAGCATTACAAACATATACACAAAAAAGTTTTTCAGACAGATAATTGAACTCATTTTTCTCAAAAAATTTAGAATTTGTATTAAAGAGAATGCATGTATTTTAAGTTATTACTGTTCGTTAAATTAGTTGATATTTTTATAAAGAGAGAGCATTTTTTCAATTTTTGAGGGAAGGACTTAATCATTTTAAATGTTTTTTACCTTTGTTAGTTCTTTAATAACTAGGCAAATAAATATTTAAGGCATGGATTAGCCATTAGAAAACTGGCCATTGGAACACTGGCATAGTATTCAGCTATGTCCTTATAATATTTTATAAAATATGTAACAGATTTACTGCAATTTAACTAAATTCTCATTAACTTTTTACTAATAGTTTAATGCTGAGCACTAATACAATAGAAAAACTTATGATAAATATACTAATTAAACTGTCATTTTCAAGAGTAGGTAATTTTTTATTCCACTTAATTTTTCTATGCCAGATTTATTTTTTAGTCCTCAACAGTGAAGAAACCAAAGGCATAATGGTCAATATCATCGTGTTCATAATCTATTTTTTACCCACATTCTGAAGCTTAATTACTTTTGTCTCAGAATCACATTACCAAAGTACGAAGGTTATGAGAGGCAGCTCTTGGTCCTTGCATCTCGACTCTGAATCTTCCTGCCATATAAAATTTTTTAATGAAGTGAGCTTGTGGTAAGTTCTTGTATACAAAAACAATGAAAATATCCCCCAATAGTCTGAATTCTAACAAGCAAATTCACTGTATGTTGTGGCTCTAATATTTAATTAACCAAAAAATTGGTTGTTTACATTTTAAAAATGGCATACATGTATATTCATTATACAAAGCACATGGTATATTTTCAGGTATGTTTATAATCCTTCTGTTACTATTTAACTCATAAAAGTCTGGTTGCATGTTGCCACTGTTGACTGTATTCCCATTCACCTACCCAATCAGCCCCACAAGGACGTTTTGAATTTTAAGTTGCTCGAACACAGGTGGGAAATCAGTTTAAAAGAAAACATTATATTCTGTTCCAGAAAATCCTGTTAAGCAAATGAATCTGCAGCTAGGATCTTTTTGATTTTCACATCTAAAGCCAACTGTGTGTTTTAAGCCAGGCTTTTAAAATAAGCACACTCTCTCTGCAGAGCTAATTAATAACCCATTAATGTTAAGTACATTTGCCAGGTTAATTTTCATTTAGAACTAAATCGCACGAAAAGTTCAAATGTGATAAATATTCTGTCATTTGAAGAGTCACTTGTAAAACAAAGAGATAACTATAAGAATTTTGCGATGTTAATAACTTTTTCTAAGGCTTGGGGTCAACCTTGAGAATCTGACACTTACTTGAGAAGATTGCTTGCACAGGATTTGGTTCCAGCCTGCTCAGTTTATCTTTTCTTTAAAAGGAGTGATTTTATTTACCTGATCTCTACTCCATAAATACTATTATTGGAGTTTGCTTCTGCTGCTACTAAGTCACTTCAGTCCTGTCCGACTCTGTGCAACCCCATGGATGGCAGCCTACCAGGCTTCTCCATCCATGGGATTCTCCAGGCAAGAACACTGGAGTGGGTTGCCATTTCCTTTTCCAAGGCATGAAAATGGAAAGTGAAAGTGAAGTCGCTCAGTCGTGTCTGACTCTTAGCAACCCCATGGACTGCAGCCTAGAGGCTCCTCCATCCATGGGATTTTCGGGGCAACAGTACTGGAGTGGGGTGCCATTGTCTTCTCCCTATTGGAGTTTAATCGATGTTTTAATATTTAAATTGTACAATTTGCTAAATTTTTACACACATATGTAAAACTTTTGTAATAATCAGTATAGCTATCACACCCAAATTTTGTTCCTTTATAATCTCTGCCTTTCACACTACCATGCTTCATTCCATCCCTGAATACTTATAGGTTTCTTTGTGTTCTTAAAAATTAGGTACTCTTTGGTCTTTTTATTCCCTTAGCATAATCATTTTGAAAATCATAGATATTATGCTGTGTATCAATATTTTATTCTTTGTATTTCTAAGTAGTGTTCATTGTATAAATATAATAGTTAATTCATCTATTCACCTGTTAATGAATATTCAAGTTGTTTTTTGGTTTTGGCTATTACAGATGCAATTGTTATGAATACACATGCTTTCAGATACCTGGGTAAATACTTAGAAGTGAAATGGCTGAAACGTATGGTAAGTGTATGTTAATTTTTCAGACAAATGCAAAACTTTTCACCTAAAGTGTTTGCGTCATTTTACAGTCCCATGAGAACTTGATGACAGTTTCAGTTGCTCCACATCCTGATTAATACCAGGTGTAGTAAAACTTAGTCTTTTTAAAATGTGTGGGTAATATGCATTTATGGTTTTAATATATATTTCTCTTAAAACTAGTGGCATCAAGGATCTTGTCATGTGCTTATTTGTCATCATTATCTCTTCATTGCTAAAGTGTGCTGCTTTCGTGAATATTTTCAAATTTCTATATCTGGTTGTTTGTTGCTAGTATATACAAATAAAATTAATTTCATAAATTAATATAATATCCACAGCCTTGCTAAACTCATTAGTTCAAGTAGTTTTTTTTTTTTAATTCTCTCCAAAACATCATATTAAGGTAACATACTTTGAATGTGATTTATTACTGATGATATTGTCTTTGTTAATTTAGCTGAAGAAGTGTTTGTCAGATTTTTTTTTTTTTCTGTAAAGTGATCTTTCTATCTCTATTTCCACTATGTACATTTTTGCTAGTGGTGAAGAGCCTGCCTGCCAATGCAGGAGACATAAGAGACACGGTTCAATCCCTGGGTGGGGAAGATACCCTGGAGGAGAGCATGGCAACCCACTCCAGTATTCTTGCCTGGAGAATCCCATGAACAGAGAAGCCTGGCAGGCTACAGTCCATAGCATTGCAAAGAGTCAGACATGACTAAAATGACTTAGCATACGTGCCCACACTCTTTGAAAAGAAGTCATAGGCACAGCTTACACTTAAGAAATGGGAATTATGAGCAAGATGGCAGAAGTTTTCCATCTTTGTCTCCCCATGTGTGCATGCTAAGTCACTTCAGTCATGCTCGGCTCTTTGCGACCTTATGGACCATAGCCTGCCAGGCTCCTCTGTCCATGGGATTCTCTAGGCAAGAATACTGCAGTGGGTTGCCATGCCCTCCTCTAGGGGATTTTCCCAACCCAGGAATCCAACCGCATCTCTTATGTATCCTGCATTGGCAGGTGGGTTCTTGACCATTAGTGCCACCTGTGAAGTCCCTCATTTCCGCACAGTAACATCAGTTTTGACAAACACCCACAGACAAGAACACCTTTGTGGGAGTATAGAAGTACAGCAGGGAGCTTCCCACTAGAGAAAAAAAAAGTATATATATGTATATATATGTATACATATATATATAAATATATACACATATATATAATATATAAATATATATATACATATATATGTATATATATGACATTCAAGAAGGTAAGAAGAATTTCACTCTAAGTACACATGGAGAGTAATGACAATGGCAATGCTTGAACAAAGAGCTTCTGGCCTGTGCACCAGGGCTTCCTTTTGGACATTTCCAAGTGGCATTATATCTAAAAAAGTGCAACTGAATTTTCAGTCATTTTCAATTTCTTGAACTGCTTATTTCAATGTAGCAAAGATTTAAATAATCAGAAAATTATATATAGTTGACCTGATGATTATATATAGTTGTACTTACATTACATGGTTAACTTTAATGAAGACGTGGTAGAAGAAGGTGTTCTTATTTAGACTGGGCAATTAACTACTGCCTACTAGCAGTAATTATAACAACATCAACAACAACTAGCATTATGCTATTTTTATCTGCACATGTTTCATTACTTCTGGCAAGAGCACCTCTATTTTGCTTTGAGAATCCATCCTTTTGCCCTCACATGCCTTGGCTTGTGAAAAACATAATTGAAACCCATCACTAGGAACATTAACTAATACAGTTTGTTAAGTACGGTAAATAGTACTATCATTTTCTTTCTATTTTGCTGAAGGAAGTTTATAGAGAGTTGAAACACTTTGCCCTGATATCTTGCTGCTAGTAAGTGCTGGAGCAGATGTGAAACATGGGTAGTCAGAATTAAAATTGTCCCAGACAAGTTAAACAGGCAAGGGAGACTTCTTCATAACCATTCCAGTATGAGAGAGAGACTGAACTGAACTTCACTGAAGCAAAAAGCAGGAGGGTTTTAAGCACTGAGTGAGCTAGTGGAAAAGTACTGAAGATGTTGGGAAGACTGGGAAGGGATTGATTATAGGGATGTATTGAGCACATGGTGAGTTTGCTAATTAGGCCATCTGGGCTTGTTAATTGTTACTTATTGATGTTAGGCTCTTACCCTCTTATGGAAACTGGAAGATAGGAGTGTTTTCTCCTTCAGTGCTGACATTTCAAAGAAACAAGTCCTCAGGTTCTTGAGAAAGACATTTCCTGGGTTGTAAAACTGGAGAAAAGCTGGGAGAACATTTACATATATTCCAAAGAATCTGGGGAAGAATTTACAACTGCAAGCTTTCTAAAGTATTAATAAATGCCCTATAAAAAGGGATGTCAGGGATCTATAGTCCCCCAAAAAAGTGTGTCTAAAGTGTAGGCACATTGAGGAGAATATTAAGGAATGCAGGTCAAGGTTTACTGTACACTGAAGCCCATTTTGTTAACCACATTAGTTATGGTCGTCTGTCTGTGTTAGGAAAACAAATCTCTGCTCTGTTTGAAAGTAAGTTAGAAGAAGCAGTGTCCTCAGGACATGTGTGAAGCTGAGTCAGGTAGATTGCTTCTCAAAGGTATGAAAAATCTTTTGCCTCAGATTCAGAGGAGATGACCTCTTTTAAATGCCTTTTATAGAAGAAAGACTTGTTCACATTTATTTTAAAATAATAAATCATTCTATTTTAAAAACTATAAAAAGTTTTGTGTTATTTTAAGGATAATATGTAAAAATAAAAAAAAAAACAGAAAAAAAATAAATAATAACCCTTGGATACAGCATTGAGATCTGTTCTCAAGGACTGTTAATTGAGGGAATCCTCATACTCTCAGAGGACTAGTTTTCATATTTGGCTGCACATTGGGCTCATTGGGGAACTTTAAAAAGTACCAATGCCTTGGTGCCATATGCAGAGATTGTTATGCAGAGATTGTTATTTAATTGATTTCCTGTAAAGTCTGGGAATGGAATTTTTAAATCTCTCTATGTGATTCTAATGGGCAGCCAAAGTTGAGAACCACAGTCTGAGAGGGATAACCTCTAGAATCCTAGAAAAATTGTATCTGGAACATTTTCTCTTGCATAAAAACATTTGGCAAAGCCAATTTATCCCTGAAAAGTATTGTAAATTGTACTTTTTTCCTATGGCTCTGTGGTCCCAGCACTCATCTAATGAAGCGATTTAGCCAACCAGCAAGCAGTGTGTTTGACCCAACCTTATATAATAATTTAAGTGGGGCTCATATGACCTAGTTTTAGTTATTACATAACTTTTAAAAACTCACATGTAGTAGGAAATTTTTCTACCATTTGATCCATAATGATTATTAAGATAAAAGTATTATTTTTCTCTATATAAACAACTGATCTATTATAGACAGAAATAAAGTATCACCCGATAATTCAGAAAATTAGGTTGCAACTTTATATCTACTTTTCGCTAAATAAAACTTTAGAAGATAATATTTCCCCATCTTAAATGTCTTAGAACCATAGCAAAATGAATATTCTCAAAGACCACTGTGTACTATATTAAATTTTGAGAACAAACTAATTTTCAACTAGTTCATGGTTAATTAATAGCATTTAATTGAAGACTTTTAATGCATGCAAGTACAGAGGAGTAGATTTCATGACATTAACTTAAGGCATTTTCCCCAAGGACTCAATTAAATATCAGCCAATGAAAAAAAGTTAATCATATTTCATGTATTTCTTTTTGTGATCATATTTTATATACTTAATATTTCAAAATCAATCAACTTTTCTTTTGAAGGAGGCTAGATTTGCATTTTAAATGAGAGTCAAACCAGTTTCCCCAACGGATTGTCCTGTTTTTCAGAACACTTTTTTCAGGGCTCAGCAGAAATCAAACTGGGTGAAAAACTCTCAATACCAGCTCAGCATCAGCCTGCAAGTGCTCTTGTTGTTTGCCTCGCCTTTTCAAATGGGATTATAAGCTTCCGTTTCTGGATGATGTCTTGATAGTTTTATTAACTACCCTGTGCATAGAAGTAGGCACAGAAAAAAACATTTAAAAAATATTTTTTGATGAATTTTGTATATCTCCTTTACCAGACTAATAAATCTCCTTCTTACATCATACTGCATTAGACATTCAGGGTCTAATTCTCACCCATCCTCCCCTTCAGAGTCTTATCATTCAAAAAAACTGAAAAGGCATAGGATATATTAGTTGCTCAAATCTTAACATAGAATTTTTTTTTTTTTTTTTCTGAAAAAGAACTGACAAGTAGAACATGGCTTAGGCTTGAGGCCAAATTAAATTTTTATTTCTTCTGACCTTTATGGGAGAGCATCTTGTACGTTTAAAAACTGCCTTGATTGCTTCCTTTTAGGCAGAGAAGCTGAGAGGGAGTTAGGAAAGTAGGAAGGAGTAAGAGAAAGAGATGGAGAGGGAGAGGGAGAGGCAGAGAAAAATGCCAGAAATCTAGTTGCTGACAAGAACCAGAGGAGAATCTGAACATTGGGCAGACCAAAGATCAAGCCACATTTTCTGCCACTGAGGTGTTATGTCTAGAGCACCAGTAAAGTAAGCAGTAACAGATGGCAGAATGTTACCAGTCTAATTGGCTTTTCTTTTTTCCTTGTGCTTAAGAAGAAAACTAGAAGTGTTCAATCATCTGCTCTCGTACAAAGGGCATATGCGTGCATGTCCAGTCATATTTGACTCTTTGGACTATAGCCCACCATTCCTCTGCCCACGCAACTTTCCCAGCAAGAATACTGAGTGGGCTGCCTCTTCCCACTCCAGGGGATCTTCGAGACCCAGGGATCAAACTGATGTCTCCTGTGTCACCTACATTAGCAGCCAGATTCTTCTACCACTGAGCTACCTGGGAAGCCCTGAAAGGACGTACAGAGGCCCACTAAATAAAACATATTTATCCCTTTGGAATTATTATATGATAAGAAAAATACAGAAGTTTCCAAAGAACCATTTTGCTTAGGGAAAAGACATAATAAAATAATCATTTGAAATACAAATAACAAATGCTTATATCTCAAGCTTACAAGGGTAAGAATATACTCAAATATTATGTAGATTAATTGAATTTTCTACAGTTAAATTTTCTACATAGTAAAAGTAATAAGGTTATTATAAATTAAGAAATGGAAAAATGGAGAAGACTTTATAAACAATCTGATGTAGGGAAATTAAGGTTATTTTTTAAAACTTAAGATCACGCTCTTAAGTGACAGTCTGTTCTCAGTATAATCCTTGAAATAAAATGTTACAAGTTACCAAGAAAGTAATTAAGCAAAAGAAAAGAAATAAAGAATTAAGGAAACATCATCTCACCAAGACTTCAATATGCGAAGTCTTAAATCTGACAATGATTTTTCTTAAAACCCCCAAGAATTTTAATTCAATACAATTAAATGCCCAGGTTAACTGTCTTATCTCTGAATATATTAAAAGTTAATAATAAGGAGGGAGGAGGGAGGAGGGTTCGGGATGGGGAACACATGTATACCTGTGGCGGATTCATTTTGATATTTGGCAAAACTAATACAATTATGTAAAGTTTAAAAATAAAATAAAATTAGAGGAAAAAAAAAAAAAAAAAAAAAAGACATTTATCTTATCATGCTAGTGGTTTTCTAAAAATATTAATTTCATTGGAAATTTTACCTCTCAGTGTAGAGACCAAGCCTTTTGTGAAATAGTCCTTGAACTACCACCTGTTTCGTTTCTCTTCCTATGCTCCCAATCTTAGTTACCTGATTGAATGCTCCACATTACGAGGCTTCTTCAGGAGTGCCATGCTCATCATTGCATTCTTAATAGCTAGCATAATACCTGCTACAAAATATGTTTTAATCACTAAAATATAAATGGATTGGTCCACATTATAAAGCACAACAGTTGTCATGCTATATATCACATTTCTCCTTTCTTTCACCTAGAAGTAAATAAACAACTCTAAAAACAATGTATTAATCAATATTAAGTTGGATGAAGAAGAGAGTAGGGCCTTTCCTTGTGGCTCAGGGGCTAAGATTCAGTGCAAATGGTGTAGGCTCAATCCCTGATTGAGGAACTGGGATCCCGTATGCCACCACAGTGCAGCCAAAAGAAAAATCAAGCTCTGTTTCTTGATGGAATGGAAAAAAGTTAAAATTTAAAAAGAAATTAGAGAGTAAGCATTTAATTAAAGATATAAAACTTTTGTTAACTTGAGTTTCCTAGAACAACTTCTGTCTGAACTAAACTAGATGTATTAATAATAACCTTTTAATTATTGTATTTTTAATAATAACAGCAATTATTATCCTCAGGAACAAAATTAGGCTAGAATAAAACTTCATTATTTAGGTCAGTGTACATGAATTTCAAAAAAAAAACTATTTTCAAAATTTAGGCTTATTTTCATATTAAACCATTTTAAAGATAATTGTAATTCATTTCATAAACCAGAGGAAAAGATAATGTTAAGCCTAGGTGTTCCTGAGAACAAATCCAAGACAAAAGTTTATTCTTGAGAAATTATTAAAAATTTGGGAATTTGAGGCCAAGAAGCAAAAGTGAGAATAGGGCAGTGAAATAGCCAATATAAGATTGTGTTTCTAACTTGCCCATCAGTTCAGTTCAGTCGCTCAGTCGTGTCCGACTCTTCGCGACCCCATGAATCACAGCATGCCAGGCCTCCCTTTCCATCACCAACTCCCGGAGTTCACTCAGACTCACGTTCATCGAGTCATTGATGCCATCCAACCATCTCATCCTCTGTCGTCCCCTTCTCCTCCTGCCCCCAATCCATCCCAGCATCAGAGTCTTTTCCAATGAGTCATCTCTTCCCATGAGGTGGCCAAAGTACTGGAGTTTCAGCTTCAGCATCATTCCTTCCAAAGAAATCCCAGGGCTGATCTTCTTCAGAATGGACAGGTTGGATCTCCTTGCAGTCCAAGGGACTCTCAAGAGTCTTCTCCAACATCACAGTTCAAAAGCATCAATTCTTTGGCGCTCAGCCTTCTTCACAGCCCAACTCTCACATCCATACATGACCACTGGAAAAACCATAGCCCTGACTAGACGGACCTTTATTGGCAAAGTAATGTCTCTGCTTTTGAATATGCTATCTAGGTTGGTCATAACTTTCCTTCCAAGGAGTAAGCATCTTTTAATTTCATGGCTGCAGTCACCATCTGCAGTGATTTTGGAGCCCACCAAAATAAAGTCTGACACTGTTTCCACTGTTTCCCCATCTATTTTCCATGAAGTGGTGGGACCGGATGCCATGATCTTCGTTTTCTGAATTTCTGAAAAGCTTTAAGCCAACTTTTTCACTCTCCACTTTCACTTTCATCAAGAGGCTTTTGAGTTCCTCTTCAATTTCTGCCATAAGGGTGGTGTCATCTGCATATCTGAGGTTACTGATATTTCTCCTGGCAATCTTGATTCCAGCCTGTGTTTCTTCCAGTCCAGCGTTTCTCATGATATACTCTGCATATAAGTTAAATAAGCAGGGTGATAATATACAGCCTTGACGAACTCCTTTTCCTATTTGGAACCAGTCTGTTTTTCCATGTCCAGTTCTAACTGTTGCTTCCTGATCTGCATACAGATTTCTCAAGAGGCAGGTCAGGTGGTCTGGTATTCCCATCTCTTGAAGAATTTTCCACAGTTTATTGTGATCCACACAGTCAAAGGCTTTGGCATAGTCAATAAAACAGAAATAGATGTTTTTCTGGAACTCTCTTGCTTTTTCTATGATCCAGCGTATGTTGGCAATTTGATCTCTGGTTCCTCTGCCTTTTCTAAAACCAGCTTGAACATCAGGAAGTTCACAGCTCACATATTGCTGAAGCCTGGCTTGGAGAATTTTGAGTATTACTTTACTAGCATGTGAGAAGAGTGCCATTGTGCGGTAGTTTGAGCATTCTTTGCCATTGCCTTTCTTTGGGATTGGAATGAAAACTGCCCTTTTCCAGTCCTGTGGCCACTGCTGAGTTTTCCAAATTTGCTGGCATATTGAGTGCAGCATTTTCAGAGCATCATCTTTCAGGATTTGAAAGAGCTCCACTGGAATTCCATCACCTCCACTAGCTTTGTTCGTAGCGATGCTTTCTAAGGCCCACTTGACTTCACATTCCAGGATGTCTGGCTCTAAGTCAGTGATCACACCACCATGATTAGTGATAGTTAATTTGTTGCTTGATCACCAAGACCTTCCTAAATGGCTTACAAAATGTACCTCTGAAATAGTTTTTCAAGGAAGAAAGGACATAGGTTAATCAACTGATTCCTGTTCTCCATTGGACAAATGTTGTCCTAGGGGCATTGACTGTCTAACAATTCCAGCTTGTTCATGAGTGAAGGCTAAGCACATTTCCAGGATTCAGACTGGCTAGAACATCATAAAAGCCTCTGGTCAAGAAGCAGCTGTACCTGCTCCAGACTAGCCAAGCCTAGTGAGCTAGTTGCCATAGCTACAAGTGGAATAAGAGGTAAAACCACAGGGGTTTAAAGTGACACAAAAGGAATAACCAATGCTAGTAGCTAGCTTCTAATTCAAGTCTTACTTTTTACTTTCTTTTTTTTATTTCTCTACTGAATTTTCTGAACTCTGAAAATGATTTTCATGTTCTTTTATATTTTTTGCTTGCCCCTACATCAAACTATCTTTCCTATCTTGCTTCTTCTATGACTTTTTATATTTTGCTTTATTATTGTCACAGCTATGATGATATCATTTCCCATTCACAACCCCCTTTCCTTATATATATATGTATATATACACACACACATATAGATAGATAGATAGTTGATTAAAAGCCTCTTGAAGGTCTTTGTTGTTTAGTTGCTAAGTCACATCTGACTCTTTGGAGAGTCCATGGACTTGGACTATAGCCTGCCAGGTTCCTCCGTCCATGGGATTTCCCAAGCAATTAGGTTGTCATTTCCTTCTCCAAGGGATCTTCTGCACGCAGGGATCAAACCTGCATCTCCTGCGTTCCTGGCTGATGTTTTATCACTGAGCCTGTTGGGAAGCCCCTCTTGAAAGTTGCTTTTGTGCAATTAGAAATATATGTACACTAGCAGAGTTGAAGACATCCATCAAACCAAGACAACAAAATGGAATATAATGTGATCATTTCAAGAGTGTGTCCAAACAAATATGACACAATTTGGAAAGTGCTTTTATGCTAATGTATAGATCATAAATAATTCTAGCCCATTGATGAAAATGATTATTCATCCTATAACCTTCAAGGGAAGAGGGTTTTTTCTCTAATCTTTTTGAACAGAAATATTGAAAAGAAATTACCTGAAGCTGGTATATCAGTTATTTTGGCATTACCCACTTAATTGTAGTGCATTTAATATCAACCCTCCAAAAGACATGTCCAAGTCCTAACCCCAGTACCTGTGAATGTAACCTCATTTGGAAAGAGAGTTTTCAGGTATAATCAAGTTAAGGATCTCAAGAAGAGCTCATTGTGGATTAGTCAGGTGAGTCCTGAATTCAATGTGTCCCTACAAGCAAAGGAGAAGACATATATAGAAGAGGAGAAATACAGGGGAAGGGTATGTGAAGCTGGAGGCAAAGACTGACATTATGCAACTATAAGCCATGGAACATCAGAGATTGCAGGCAGTCCAGAGGCTAGGATGGTAGAGTGGAGTATGAGTATTGAGTAACATGGAGTATGGAGTAGTAGTATGGAGTGTGCACCTCAGAGGCCCCAGGAGGAATGACCTTACTGACACATTGATTTCAGACTGCCAGTCTCCACAACTGGATGATAATAAATTTATGTTGTTTTAAAGCACTCAGATTGCAGAAATTTGTCACAGGAATTAAATAGATTAATGGAGATAAAATGGGTCACAAGTGTTCCAAAAATAATTACAATTTGCTATTAAATACATTAACAAATCCCCCTTAAAGTGAAATACTTTAGGTGCATCTTCAAAATAAAATTTGATTTGGCTAGTATAGAAATTTATATGGTTTTTAATACAATTTGATCAATGGCAAAATTGATGCCTGAAATGGTAAAGGGACTACTCATTTATAATGAAATTATTTTAAATTGCAAATATAATTATCAGCATGTAATTAATAGACTTAGTTGTTTAATACTTGTGTACTTATGAGAATGTGTAGGTTATGTAAGAGTTGAATGTGAGACCAAGTTTGTAGAGTCACTCTATTACCATTTCTTTATCAATATCTGGCCTTTGGTTTTTCCAGGATTTGAAAAAGTAACAGAATGTCTTCTTAACTTGTCTGTGTACATGCGTGCTTGTTCATTTGCTCAGTCGTGGCTGACTCTTTACGACCTCATGGACTGTAGCCCGCCAGGTTTCTCTATACATGGAATTTCCCAGGCAAGAATACTGGAGTGGGTTGCCATTTCTTACTCCAGGGGATCTTCCTGATCCAGGGATCGAATGCACATCTCCTACATTGACAAGTGGTTTTTATACCACTGTGCCACCTGGAAATCCATATAGAAAATTGTACTTTTCAAGATAATAGTATTATTTTCCCCACCTTTTTTATGGATTCTTATTGAATGGCAATCAATAAGACTTCTAAAGTCTTGGAAAGAATGAAGATGTATTATATAGGACATGGTGACTTATGTGCCCCAAGCGCGCTTAGCTCCTCAGTCATGTCCGACTCTGTGACCCTATGGACTTTTGCCCACCAAGCTCCTCAGTCCATGGAATTTTCCAGGCAAGAACACTGGAGCCGGTTGCCATTTCTGACTCCAGGGGATCGTCCCAATCCAGGGGATTGAATTCGTGTCTCCTACAGCTCCTGCATTGACAAGCAGATTCTTTATCACCATGCCACCTGGGAAGCCCCACTGGTCTAGAAATTATGAGTATTAGTTGCTTCAAAGGCAACCAAACCATGTGAGGTGCGGTGCTCCTGGCAAACGACAGTTCATTTAAGTTTCAATTAACATTTCTAGTTGTTATTGAAAGTCCTCAGAGCTCATGTATTCATTAAACCCACCGAATAGTTGTACAAATCTCTTATCCCAAATGCATTTAACTCGTGAAGCTGAATGATTCATACAGAGAAATTACCCATGGTCAATGTACTTTGAACAATCATATATTACAAGTTAACTTATTTTTTTTTCTTGGAAAAAAGAAAGATATCTTTTACTGGAAAGATTGCCAGTATTTGATTTAAAACTTACCACTTATATCAGCTTTATGTAGTTAGCACCTTACATTCAAGAGCTCAAAATTATTTCCATGTCCTCAAATTATCAGCGTTTATCTTCCATATTCTGTAGTAGGTTCATACAGAGCTTATTTATCTTCATCTTTGTGTATGTGTGCTTACGTTTCCTTTATATGTTTTATTCTGAGAGATTCTGTACTGTGGTTTGTTTTCCTAAAGGAACCTATAAGCAGACCCTCCTGTTAGACGCTCTGTTAGTTGGGCTCTGGGTGTGCAAGGATGAGATTGAATTCCACCCTCACTCCAGGATGCATTCTATCCACAAGCAACCACATTGAGAACTCAATTTGTCTCTTGATGACTTGATACCCTCTCTGAAGAAAATGTCTGTAGACCAGTATAGAGTAATCTAAATACAAGTTTGGGGTATTATTGCACTCAGAAATGCCAAATTTTAACTTTGAAGCTGCTGCATCTTTTCAGTGCCTTATTAAATTATTAAAGATTTTTACAGAAGTTTGGCAAGAATGGAGATAAATAATATTCCACCTTACTGAATATATAAATTATTTTATTATAATAAATATATTTAGCTCTATTATAGTATTTACTTTGGGTGATTAATATGTCTGAGATTAAATATGATATTCATCAACAGAAAAGATTTTGTAGTTCTCAAAGTTTGACTTTGGAATCAGGAGTCCAGATTCAAATCTTCTCTTTACTGTTTATCACCCGTGTAAGCTTGGAGGAAATTGCCTAAGTTCTTCATCCTCAGATGGTAAACCTACTCCCTATGTCACAAGGTATGTCATAAGGATAAATTAGATAAACAGTATGCTTATGCTAAAGCCAAATGCATGACACATGCTGAATAAATAGTGAGGATCGTAGTGTGGCTTTGCACTTTCTTTGTAGGTATTAGGGAACCAGAAGTAGGAAAAAAGATTATCATTATTTTATTCAGAAAAAAAGTTCAGTTCAGTTCAGCCACTCAGTTGTGTCCGAGCAACCCCATTGGACTGCAGCACGCCAGGTTTCCCTGTCCATCACCAACTCACGGAGCTTACTCAAACTCATGTCCCTGAGTTTAGCTAGATGGTGATGCCATCTAGCCATCTCATCCTCTGTCATCCCCTTCTCCTCCTGCCTTCAATCTTTCCCAGCATCAGGGTCTTTTCAAATGAGTCAGTTCTTCGCATCAGGTGGCAAAGTATTGGAGTTTCAGCTTCAGCATCAGTCCTTCCAGTGAATATTCAGAACTGATTTCCTTTAAGGATGGACTGGTTGGATCTCCTTGCAGTCCAAGGGACTCTCAAGAGTCTACTCCAACACTACAGTTCAAAAGCATCAATTCTTCGGTGCTCAGCTTTCTTTATAGTCCAACTCTCACATCAATACATGACGAGACGGACCTCTGTTGGCAAAGTAATGTCTCTGCTTTTTAATATGTTGTATAGGTTGGACTCGGAGAAGGCAATGGCACCCCACTCCAGCACTCTTGCCTGGAAAATCTCATGGACGGAGGAGCCTGGTATGCTGCAGTCCATGAGGTCGCTAAGAGTCAGACATGACTGAGCAACTTCACTTTCACTTCCCACTTTCATGCATTGTAGAAGGAAATGGCAACCCACTCCAGTGTTCTTGCTTGGAGAATCCCCGAGACAGAGGAGCCTGGTAGGAGGCCGTCTATGGGGTTGCACAGAGCCGGACACGACTGAAGTGACTTAGCAGCAGCAGCAGCATAGGTTGGACTAGAAAAAGAAAAAGAAATTTAATGTAAAAGAAAAAGAAACAATGTAAAATCAGATCATGCATTCCATCTCATTGTGGTTTTGATCTGTATTTCTCTAGTGAATTTGAGCATCTTTTCATGTATTTATTGGTCATTTTTACACCTTCTTTAAATGTCTTTAAATGTCTATTCAAGTCCTTTGCTCATTTTGTTTTGTTTTTGCTGCTGTTGAGTTGCATCCACAGATGATTTTGATGGAAGGCAAAGTGGATTGAGAAGATGAGCCCTTCATGGAGTGTTAAGGGCCCTCTGTGAGGTGGCCCTGACGACCTTCTGTCTCAATTTCTGCTTTTCCCAGCAAGAATAATCTAGCTATGTGTTTCCATCTTCTGGCCTTTGTTTCTACCATTCAAACAACTTGGACAGTTGAAGCAGAAAGAATTTTTCATGTCTTCATAAGGACCACCCTCCTCTGTATCCTAAAGAGAGAATTCTGGTGTCTCTGTAGGTCAGAGTGTACCTTCCATTTCTGGCCACACTGGTGGCACATGACTGAGGCTTGCCTGATCTTAGTGCTCTTATCACTTTGGTATCAGGGTTGGCTCAAGTGATGGACATGAAATCCAAGCCATTTGCATGCTATTAAAAAAGTTCCTCTTTCTGTTTGGCTTGCCTGGCTTCTTTCTTGACAGTGTAGACCATTTGAAGGAAGAAAAAAAAAAAAAAAAAAGGTCAACACATAAATATAAGACAAGTTAAGACAAGGGAAGTGAAGAGAGAATGCTAGGAACATAGAGGATGATATTATTGTTTGGGTTTCTGAATCCAGCCACACTTGATACTCAATTCCCCCACTGGATATTCCAGATACTTAAGCCGAAAGAGTCCCTTTTGCCAAAACTGACCAGAATTCCATTTTTATCACTGGAAACAGAAAATTTCTCACTAATGAAAACTGCCCTTTGCAGTTCTTGTATCTGCCCCTCCATGCATCAGCCCACTCACACGTAAGCCTTTTGTCCCATCCAACACAGAAATGACCTCTTTTCTTTCATGCCTGGCCCAAAGGACTCTTTCCTCTAGGGATCTCCAGTAGTCAGGGAGCAGGGAGATAGATGGCTTGCCAAGCGTTTTGATGCCCAACCCCCTGCTTGGCCTGTCCCTTAAGACTGTTTATACACTCCTTGTCTGTACCTTGTGTAACAGCATGAGTCTCTCTGATAAAATAATCCTTGTGGTGGCTGGTGTGGGCTTGATAGGCAGACACCCAGCATCTGCACCTCCCCTCCCACACCTTGGGGCAGTGTCCAGGCAGAAACTCAGCCCCAGCTAAAGAACACCAGGCCTGCAGAGACTTACAGAGGGAGGAAGTGAAAAGGTGAGGAATGGCAGAAAACATGACCTGGGGGCTCCTTGTTGTAGGTTTTGAGAGTGTAGGTTTTTCTTTTTGGAGCTGTGCTCTCCCTAGAGCATGTCCTAGCCCCACCCCAGGAAATGGAAGCTGCCCACACCTCCCCACTAACCCCAGCAGTGTTGGAAAGAGCCAGGCTGTTCCCATAAGCGAGCCACTGGCCTTTGTGTTTCCATCCTGCCTGGTGCCTGGTGCTGGGCTTGTATCACAGGGTGTGCTCAGGTATGACCTGCTCATGGACAATTTTTCTTTAGAAATTTTTATTTGAAAAATAAAGTACTTCTTTACCCTAGGCACAAGCTTTTATGTGCTACAAATTAATATATCCATCAATCATATGTAGCTTGTATTGTTTTTTGCTGGTGCCATTTGGAAGTCTTGTTTTGTGCTTGCACCATTGATTCAGGGAATTTCAGGTCCATTTCTCCAGTAGTGCTTCTCCAGTCCTGCTTCTGCCTCTTGAATTGCTCTCAGCATCTAGAGTACAGCCTGTGAGAAATGCTCGAAAGGCGTGAAACTGATGATAATGGCTAACATTTACAGAGGGCCTATAGTATGAATCCGGTACTGATTTAAGTACTTTACAAGTGTTATTTCATTAAGAGTTGATATTGAGACAGAACCCAATTTTGTGAGCTACAGACATGTGTGGCCTGTAACCTGCTCACTTAGTGCTCATCATTCCCTCAGAAATACAGTGAGCTCCCTCTAGGAGCCTGTGGGTCTATTCCCAATTTTGTTCATGCCAGTTTCACTTGTTATAATAAGGCTGCAATCTAATTAACTATGATGCAAGCTGATGGGATATGAAGGAAATAAGAATGAATCATTGTTTCTACAATATGTGAATCGAATGCTTTAGAAACACTTGATAAAGGTGATGGGGTCTTCCCAGTTGGCACCAGTAGTAAAGAATTCGCCTGTCCATGCACGAGACATTAGAGATGCAGGTTCTATCCCTGGGTCAGGAAGACCCCCTGGAGGAGGGCATGGCAACCCACTCCAGTATTCTTGCCTGGGAAATTCCATGGACAGAGAAGCCTGGCGTGCTACAGTCCATGGGGTCACAAAGAGTCGGAGAAGACTGAAGCAACAGCACACACAATAAAGGTGAGTCGTTTTAATAAACATGGCTGTAGCTTTGTGGTATAGTGTGAAGTCAGGGAGCTTGATTCCTGCAGCTCCATTTTCTCTTTCTCAAGATCGCTTTGGCTGTATGTGGTCTTTTGTGTTTCCATATAAATTGTACAATTTTTTGTTCTAATTCTGTGAAAAATGTCATTGGTAATTTGATAGGGATTGCATTGAATCTATAGATTGCTTTCGGTAGTGTAGTCATTTTCACAATATTGATTAATCCAATCCAAGAACATGGTATATCTCTCCATCTATGTTTTCTTTGATCTCTTTCATAAGTATTTTAGAGTTTTCTGAGTACAGATCTTTTGCCTCTTTAGGTAGGTTTATTCCTAGGTTTTTTATTCTTTTTGTTGCAGTGGTAAATGGGATTGTTTCCCTAATCTCTCTTTCTAATCTTTAAACATTGCTTTCAAATTAGATGTGGAGAAAGCAGCTACCAAGGTCAAGAAAAACTTTTCATGGGATTTTGCTGAAAATGTGAGGACAATTTAGCCCTTGAAATTGGCTTCTGGAGTGTTGGCCCTGTTTTGAATTCATTTTTGATTACCTACCACAGGGCAATTCTTGAGGCCAAAGGTCGTTTGCAACCCCTCTGGCTTGTGGATATTAAATAGGTAGAGGAGATGGTTTTAAAGATGTCGTTATGAGAAATGGCCACCGGGCGGCAGCATTTCTTCATGCCCCGCTCTGGTAACTCCCAGAACTACAACCTTAGAGAAAGCTGTGTTTTGAGGTGGTAAATTAGAGTGGAAAATAGCCTGAACAAACACCCAAGTGCTTGTATCTCATTCCCTCTTCCCCCTTACCCTGCACCCCCACCCCCAGAGATCCCAAGTCCTACAAAAGTGCCCACTAAATCCAAGATGTGCCACCATCCTAAATCACAGAGGCCTGAATGCAGTAGATCCGGTATTCCTTTTTTTCTTTCCTTCTTAATACAGTTTTTCTAATGTAATGTAGTTTGTATACATTGTTGTGTTTGTTTTCATTCTGTATCAACTTGGTTCACTCATACATATACCCGTACTTGTTTTTTCTTCGGATTCTATACCCACATAGTTTGTTACAGACGTGCAGTAGAGTTCTCTGTGCTTATCCAGTAGGTTCTCATTGATTGTTCAATGAAATTTGTGGTTCTGTGTTAATCCCAACCTTCTAATTTCTTCTCTTCCCAGCCTCAACTTTCTAATTTGGGAGCTAACTTATTTTCAAAGTCTGTGAGTCTGTTTTTGTTTGGCAATCAGTTCATTTGTATGCGTTTTCGAGTCCATGTGTAAGTGATAACACATGACGTTTGTTTTTCTCTGTGTCACTACTTGAATTTAGTGTGGTATCCACTCATGTTGCTGCAAATGACATCATTTTCTTCTGATTTCTGGCTGAATCATAGTCCACTGAATATATGTAGCACATCTTTTATCTCCGTTCATCTGTGGATGGACATTTCGGTTGTTCCCATGCTTTGGCTATTATACACACTGCCCCAGTGCCTATTGGGATACACGTGTCTTTTTGAAGGATAGTTTTCTTCAGATATATACTCAGCCAGAAGTGGGATTGCTAGATCTTGATGTGGGTCTACTTTTCCTTTTTGAAGGAACTTCCCTACTGTTGTCCATAGTGGATGTTAGCATTCCCACCAGGGCATAGTAGGGTTCTTTTTCCTTCAAGCTCTCTTTATTATTTATTGTATGTAGAGTTTTTGATAACTGGTGCCAGCGGATACTTGGTCGTCATTGTCATTGTCCTTTTGATTTGCATTTCTCTAATCATTGGGCTTCCCTTGTAGTTCAGTGGTAAAGAATCCACCTGCCAATGCAGAAGATGTGGGTTCAATCCCTGGTCCAGGAACATCCCCTGGAAATGGAAATGGCAACCTACTCCAGTATTCTTGCCTGGGAAATCTGACGGAGAGAGGAGCCTGGCAGACTACAGTCCATGGGATGGCAAAGACTTGGACTTGACTGAGTGACTAAACAACAATAAGGCAGCTATGAAAGTCAAGAAAACTCGGTTGTGGGTTTTCTTGTGGGTACCCTGCCCTTAATTCGCTTGTTTTCCAGGGTCTGCTGGTTTTAGCTTCACTCTAAGGGAAACACAAGCTGGAATCAAGATTGCCAGGAGAAATATCAATAACCTCAGATATGCAGATGACACTGCCCTTATGGCCGAAAGTGAAGAGGAACTCAAAAGCCTCTTGATGAAAGTGAAAGTGGAGAGTGAAAAAGTTGGCTTAAAGCTCAACATTCAGAAAACGAAGATCATGGCATCTGGTCCCATCACTTCATGGGAAATAAATGGGGAAACAGTGGAAACAGTGTCAGACTTTATTTTTCTGGGCTCCAAAATCACTACAGATGGTGACTGCAGCCATGAAATTAAAAGACGCTTACTCCTTGGAAGGAAAGTTATGACCAACCTAGATAGCGTATTCAAAAGCAGAGACATTACTTTGCCAAAAAAGCTTCGTCTAGTCAAGGCTATGGTTTTTCCTGTGGTCATGTATGGATGTGAGAGTTGGACTGTGAAGAAGGCTGAGTGCCGAAGAATTGACGCTTTTGAACTGTGGTGTTGGAGAAGACTCTTGAGAGTCCCTTGGACTGCAAGGAGATCCAACCAGTCCATTCTAAAGGGTATCAGCCCTGGGATTTCTTTGGAAGGAATGATGCTAAAGCTGAAACTCCAGTACTTTGGCCACCTCATGGGAAGAGTTGACTCATTGGGAAAGACTCTGATGCTGGGAGGGATTGGGGGCAAGAGGAGAAGGGGACAACAGAGGATGAGATGGCTGGATGGCATCACTGACTCGATGGATGTGAGTCTCAGTGAACTCCAGGAGTTGGTGATGGACAGGGAGGCCTGGCGTGCTGCGATTCATGGGGTCTCAGAGAGTTGGACATGACTGAGCAACTGATCGGATGTGATCTGAAGGGAAACAAAGCTGAAAATCAATGATGTGCACTATGAATATGATTTATGCAGAAACGTTGATACAGAATTCCACTCAGTGGCTCATTCTCAAATGATGGCCCCAAACCTACATCAAAGTGTGTTTATGAAGTGTGCTTTCAGTTAGAAGCTCTAGGGGGTTCCCTGGTGGTCCAGTGGTTAGGACTTTGTGCTTCCATTGCGAGGGGCATGGGTTTGATCCATAGTTAGGCAGTAAGATCCTGCAAGCCATGAGGCACAGCCAAAAGAAAATATAAGAAGCTATACATTGTAAGACTTCACTGTTTCCCACATTAACTGCCTTTTTCAATTAAGCCACCCATAGCTGGCCAGAGGGTTTCAGCCCTAGATCTGTGCAAACTGAAGAGAGGACAGGTGTCCAACTTTGTCTTTCTTAGGAAAGTTCCTGAGAAATTCTCTGTTTTAGTTTCTGTTCCCTCGTCAGGGACAGGGTGTTCCCTGCCCTTCCAGCCCCTCAAGGTGTCCAGAACCGTTGGGCAGCCTGCCACTTGCAGGCTCAGATCACAGGAGAATCCCCCATCCACCTCCATCCTGTCTGCAGATGATTCCAGCTGACACTTGCCTCTCCCTTCCCACTCAGATTCTCTGCTCACAGCCATCTACCTTGCAGGCACTTATTTGAATCTCTTTGCCCCACTCTTGCACCTTATTTGAGACCTTTGTCAACCTACAGGAGGGAATGGCTCCCAGGAAGTGTTAGAAGGGAGAAAAGTTCACAGAAAACACTCAGATTAAAAGCCAGGATTTGGATGGGTGAATAAACAAATGTGGTCTATTCATTGTGAATGCTGTCAGTGTGTGACTTGTGTTCATCTCTTTATTGTGCCTTGATAACAGTTCATAATGCAATATGGCCTGATGAATTAGTGTTTCCTTTCTGGTTAGTGTTTATTTGTTTCCTGCTTGAGAAGCCTTCCTATACTGAGGTCTCAATCCCCCATACACAGCGGTTCAGATACTTAGGTAACTTGGTGTCTGGTTTCTAATCCAGTATGCTCCTCCTGATGATTTTTTGTTTGTTTTCTTTGGCTGTGCTGCCTGTGGGTTCCTTTTAAAGACATCTTTTAAATTTTTTTCTCTATTTATTTTGTTCTGTACTGAGTTTTTGTTGCTGCACAGGCTTTCTCTAGTTAAGGCGCATGGAGGGCTACACTCTCGTTATGGTATCCAGGCTTCTCATTGCAGTGATTTCTCTCGTTGTGGATCACGAGCTCTCGAGTGTTCAGTAGTTGTGGCAATGTGTCCTTGGTAGTTGCGGCTCCTGGGCTCTGGAGCACAGCTTCAACAGCTGTAGCGAAAGAGCCTGGTTTTCCTGGTGTGTGTGATCTTCCCAGAAGAGTGGTGGAACCTGTGTCTTCTGCATCAGCAGTCAGAGTCTTTACCACTGAGACACCAGGGAAGTCCCCTCCAGAGGATTTGTCTACATAAGGCAGGCCTCTCAGGGCCAGAGTGAGCCCAGGCAATGTCGGCCCCTTCCCAATCCAGCCAGGAACAGGCTAGGCTCTGATGGCCCCCTAAATCCCCCTGGGCTCTGATTGTTGTGGTTATTCTATAACTAAGTCATGTCTGACTCTTTGTAGTCCCATAAACTGCAGCACACTAGGCTTCCCTGTCCTTTACTATCTCCCGGAGTTTGCTCAAACTCATGTCCATTCAGTCAGTGATGCCATCCAACCATCTCATTCTCTGTTGTCCCCTTCTCCCTATCCTCAGTCTTTCCCAGCATCTGTTTTTTCTTTTTTTTCCAATGATTCAGTTCTTCCAATCAGGTGGGCATAGTATTGGAGCTTCAGCTTCAGCATCATTCCTTCCAATGAATATTCAGAGTTGATTTCCTATAGTATTGACTGGTTTGATCTCCCTGCAGTCCAAGGGACTCTCAAGAGTCTTCTCCAGCACCATAGTTAAAAGCATCAATTCTTTGGCACTCAGCCTTCTTTAATGTCCAGCTCTCACATCCGACCACTGGAAAACCATAGCTTAGACTATACCGACCTTTGTTGGCAGAGTGATGTCTGCATTTTAACATGCTGTCTAGGTTTGTTAGAGCTTGTCTTCCAAGGAGCAAGTACCTTTTAATTTCATGCCTGCAGTCATCACCTGCAGTGATTTTGGAGCCCCCAAAAATGAAGTCTGTCACTCTTTCCACTTTATACCCATCTATTAGCCATGAAGTGATGGAACCAGATGCCATGATCTTAGTTTTCTGAATGTTTAGGTTTAAGCCAGCTTTTTCACTCTCCTCTTTAACCCGCATCAAGAGGCTCTTCAGTTCCTCTTCCCTTTCTGCCATTAATGTGGTATCATCTGTATATCTGAGATTGTTAATATTTCTCATGGCAATCTTGATTCCAGCTTGTGCTTCATCTAGCCTGGCATTTCACACGATGTACTCTGCATATTTAACACCCTGTTAAATAAACAAGGTGACAATATACAGCCTTGACATACTCCTTTCCCAATTTTGAATCACTGTGTTGTTCCACGTCCAGTTCTAACTGTTGCTTCTTAACCTACGTACAGGTTTCTCAGGAAGCAGGTGAGGTGGTCTGGTGTTCCCATCCCTTGAAGAATTTTCTACAGTTCACTGAGATCCACACAGTTTGAAGACTTTAGCATAGTCAATGAAGCAGATATAGACTTTTTTGGGGGGAATCCCCTTGCTTTTTCTATGATCCAGTGGAGGTTGGCAATTTGATCTCCAGTTCTTCTGCCTTTTCTAAATCCAGTTTGTACATCTGGAAGTTCTTGGTTCATATACTACTGAAGCCTAGCTTGGAGAATTTTGAGCATGACCTTGTTAGTGTGTGGAATGAGTGCAATTGTATGGTAGTTTGAACACTGTTTGTCATTGCCCTTCTTTGAGATTGAAACGCAAACTGACTTTTCCAGTCCCGTGGCCACTGCCGAATTTTTCAAATGTGCTGGCATATAGAGTGCAGCACTTTAACAGCATTATCTTTTAGGATTAGAAGTAGCTCAATTGGAGTTCCATCACCTCCACTAGCTCTGTTCGTAGGGATGCTTCCTAAGGTTCACTTGGCTTCACACTCTAGGATGTCTGGCTCTAGCTGAGTGACCACACCCTCATGGTTATCCAGGTCATTATGTCCTTTTTTGTATAGTTCTTCTGTGTCTTCTTGCCACGTCTTCTTAATCTCTTCTGCTTCTTTTAGGTCCTTGCCATTTCTGTCCTTCATTATGCCCATCTTTGCATGATGTATTACCTTACCATCTCTAATTTTCTTGAAGATATTTCTAGTCTTTCCCATTCTGATATTTTCGTCTGTCTTTGCATTGTTCACTTAGGAAGGCTTTCTTATCTCTCCTTGCTATTCTCTGGAACTCTGCATTCATTTGATTATATCTTTCTCTCTCTCATTTGCCTTTGGATTCTCTTCTTTTCTCAGCTATTTGTAAGACCTCCTCAGACAATCACTTTGCCTTCTTGCATTTCTTTTTCTTGGGGATGGCTGATAACAACCCTCAAATACAATCATCAATGCCTTCTTTGGCCTTGGAACTTTATTTTTCTGTCTAACATGATTCCTCATAAGAAGACTGGCTGGTATGACTTGCATCTGACTTGTGCTCTGGACATTAAGTCTCCAGGACATATCTGTGATGTGATGGTTTTGTGGCACCTTCTTGGGGAGATCTTTCTGAAGCTGCAGTTGCTGATCAGGGTCTTCTGGAAAATGTGGATTCATCAGAGAGGGTATTTAGCATGACTCTGGCTTTGATGACAATGACAATGGTGATGATGATGCTATTTAATTGCTGTTTGGATTCCACTTGGATTGAGAGGAAGAGCAAGGATGTGGGTACAGTGGGGGAAAATAAACAGTTGGAGGGCACTTCCTCCTCTTTCCTGAGGTCTCTCTTTCCTGCCTCTTGAGGACAGAGAGTAAACCCAATGGCTTTGGTTAAAGGACTTGGTTTTCATCCCTGGTTGAGGAAGATCCCCTGGAGAAGGGAATGGCTACCCACTCCAATATTCTTGCCTCGAGAATTCCATGGACAGAGGAGCCTGGTGGGTAGCAAAAGTCAGACATGACTTAGTGACTAAATAACAACAAAAACACTCAAAAGGTGCAAGCCCAAGTGATATTGGCCATGCCCAAGCATGCCCTGAGATAGTGCTAGGGTGGCCCGGCCCTGAGGGATGGGCCCCAGGGAAACAATATGAAGGTTACAAATGGAGGTGCCTCCACGCCCAGATATAGCCTTTTCCCCTGGTGGCTGGGCCCTCCCATTGGCAGACACAGACCCATGGCTCAGGGATGAAGGGAACGTGTCCCCACACTGGCTGTACCATAGACTCACAGGTGACTTCCAACAGAGATGACTGGCCTTTTCACAGGTACCAGTGGCTGAGTCCAGGCCTGTTCTTCTGGTTTCCTCTGAGGGATATCAAGGTGTCAGCAGGGACTTGCCCTGGATGTGACCATGGGCAGGTTTACTTGCCCTGGGGAGCTGGCTGGGAGGCTCTGTAGGGACAGAGCTTGAGAGGAGGACCTGGACCTGAACACACAGAACAAACCTCAGACAAAACCAAAACCACTTTTTGCAGCAGGAGCAGTGCTGGGGGCATAGGAGTCCTGCTTTCCACCTTCATGCTTGCCCCCTCTGAGTTAGACTTGTGGGGCTTCAAAGGTTGCCTTCTCCCTTACTGCATCAGCCACTCAGCTTCACAGTCTCTCCCACCCACTCTGGCATCATCACCATCAACAATAACAATAAGCATAACAAAAGGGCTTCTCATGTGCCAGTCACTGTTCTAAGTGCTCCTCTCATTTCTGGAAACTAAATATGGAAACTAAAGCAAAGAGAGATTAAGAAACTTGGCCTAGGTCACACACCAGTGAGTAGTGGAATTGGGGATCAGACTGAGGCTGCCTGGCTCACCACACTGTTCAGCTCTTCAGTACTATAAATGACAAACCCTCACACATCTGCTCTCCTAAAGAAACTCACAGGTACCAGCAGCTGGATCTGGGGGCAGAGCTGTGGCTCCAAACATTGACCTGGGATTGCATCCCAGTACCAGGGCTTTCCAGTCAAGCAACTCTGCCTAATGACTCATTTCTGTTAGCCTCAGTTACTTTATCTGTAAGATGGGGTATAATCCCTACTGCACAGGTGCCTGTGAGGATTAAAAGAGATCTCATCCATGAACATGCACAGCACTATAGACCTCTGGCTATGGTGGACACCTAGGAAATATGGGCTCCTGGCCCTGGTCCTCTTCATTTTTGTGTGTCCTCTAACTGTCCTGGGTGCAGGACCAACATCTAGAAACCAGAGATGAGTCTATGCATCCTGCCATACGAGGCTCTTACAACGCACACAGTGTTTAAGACGCTATTGCTCAAGGCTGACGCTTCACGGATGGCCTCTAAAAAACTGTGAAACTGTAGGGAAAAACCATGCTTCCCTAACGCTTTCCTGACCACTGGAGCCATCTTTGGTTTAGCTGCCCGATGCCCTGCTCTCAATTTCATTGTTGCTTCAGATGGCCCTTGGGCACTAGCCCGTCTGTAAGCCCAGGGCACATGTCCCCATTCAGTCATTAGATTCACCTTCCAGGTTCACCTCTGAATCCCACAAAGGCTCATCTGGGGACTCACTTATCTTCTTGACCTCCCTTTTCAATGGGAAAGTCAGCCAACTAGCCAAAGCAAGAGGGAAATATTTATTAATACCATAAAAATTTAATGCTGATTTAGATTTCATTTTTAGTTTTTGACACCACTTAAATAGATTGGGAGTTGGGAGAAATATAAGCGTATAGCTCATTGCACTGTGAATATCACTGATGGCACTGTTCCTGCTCTGGATAATGGATGGTATTAGAAAATCCTTGGCAAGGCCCTTGGCTTCACTGGGCTGCCCTCTTCCTTCCCCTCGTCTACCTTTATTCTATGTTTCCATAGTGCTGTGTGCTCCTCTTTGAGCACTCCATGCCCTGATTCCTTGAGAGTGGGCTCATGGCTTACTTTCTTGGCCAGCTTATTCTCCCACCCATCACCATTTCACATTTCTCCTCCCTCTCCTAGCCTTCAACATCTCTCTGGCTCCCTCACACTAGTAAATGACATCTCTTTACACCACATAGTCACAGGGTAGTTGCTGCATCTCTAGTATCACATCTCCTTTTCAGGCAAAAAGAGGAGGAAGGAGGGAGAGGCAAAGAAACACAGGCAGGCTCTCTTCGGCAAAGCTTTGACCTTTTGTTTAGAAAGGGTACCTCACTCCAGAACTTTTTGTTATCACTTCAGGCCCCTGGACTCTTTAACCCCTAGAAATTACTAAAAGGCCAAACAAGGAGTTCAGGCAAGGCTTTCTTGGGACATGTGCTGTAGCACCAGGGAACAAAAGCAAGGTCTCTTGTTTGATGAGGGGGGAGTGCAAACTGGTTCCTTAAATCCTATGAGTGTGGAGTATATCAGTGGGTTGGGCCAGAGGGGTGGCTTAAGTGGTCTATTCACTGCCTTGGTGGTGCAATATGTAGGGATCATGTGGAGGACCCTGCTTTTGCTCTCAGCACCTCAGAAATGATAATAGGTTTGTGGCCCGTTTGTGTCTTGTTCATAATTGCTCCAGCTGCACATGCATGGAGCTACTTTTAGTCTCTTACAATGTCTTTGTATTTTGTTGTGGAAGTAAAGCCTCCCAAGTTCCAGCCTGTCTCATTTTCGCTTACGTTTCATTGGCCAGACCTGTCTGAGAAGACGAGCATTTAGGAAGGACACATGTATACCCACTCCCAAACCAGGTCACCTAGATCTGACCTACCTGGAAACCACTCCCCATTCCAAAGAACCTGATCTGGGTATCTGGGAGTTCAGTCCCTATTCGGCCACAGTTGCCTGTGAGAAATGTCGAATCCCCAGCCACTCTCTGGTGTCAGATAATTCTTCTGCACGATGAAATATGCGACCTTTTGACAATACAGTGAGCACACTGGGAGCCAGATCCTGGGTTCTAAATCCTGTTCCCACACAGAGGAATGGAGGCTCTCTTGGAGACAAGTTGGGCCTAGGTCTAGGGCAGGGTCAGCATGAGGTGGGTCTGGGACATCTTGTGCCAGAAAGATGGATGTGCTCAAAGATTTCTTGAGCAATTGAAACATCAAAAAGCACGACTGTAATAGAGCACAAAGAACAGTCTATGTGGCCCATTTTGATTATCAAAAATAGAAAATAGAAAGACAAGGAATGAAAAAAAAAGGAAGGAAGGAAGAAAAAAGACAGAAAAAAAGAAACAGAGAGGGAAGCACATTTCCCACCATTTGCGGCAAGCATGACACCTTATGGATGTATTTGTTCATTCCAGGGGCTTCCCAGGTGGCGCTAGTGGTAAAGACACAGCCTGCTAATGCAGGAGACTCGAGAGATGCGCTTCAATCTCTGGGTTGGGAAGATCCCCTGGAAGAGGGCATGGCCACCCACTCCAGTATGTTTTGCCTGGAAAATTCCATGGACGGAGGAGCCTGGCGATCTACCATTCATGCAGTCACAAACTGCATTTGGACACGACTGACACATTCATTCCAGGGGGTAAGGGAAGCTCTTTCTCAGAGACGAACATCAGGGCAGAAAGAAGGCGAGAATCAGAAGGTTGATGGCCTGCGTTGGTCAGTGATTGATTCAGGCTAGGATCATTGGTGGAGGCTAACACCATTCAGTGGGAGGCTCATGGGGACAGGGAAGCATCACCCTGCAGATAACATGGCAGTTGAAACAGCACAAAAGCCCTTCAGGGAGAGACCTCCCTCGGTCCTCAGGAATGGAGGACAGTGAGTCTAGTCACCCACCATGCCCGAGGGGCAGGATCAGTTCATGCTGATGGAGACTGGATCCCTGAGAAATGCCTTCTGACAGAGGTGTTTCCCTCGAGAGCTGCAGGCAGCACCCTCGGTGTCTGTCTCTGCATCTAAGGGGGGACCTTGGCTTGGCCTCTGGACCTCTCGGTCTCCTCTCCTGGAAAAATAACCCTGTCAACTCTGAACAGCATATGAATGTTTTCCCAGCCCTTCTTTTTCTTGAGTGAGGTCTGAAATAATCCAAACACTGCTCAGCTACTGATGGTTCTGGGAAATTGGGCACTGCCCACAGAAGGTTTTCTGATGGCCGTTGGGAATAAGAACGCCCAGGTCTTGGTGCTAAGTGACAAAAACAAATTGCATCAATACATGTACTAAAAAAACATTCACACACACAAGTACACACACACACACACACACCACTTGGGTGCTAAAGCATGTGTGTCAAGCATAGAGGAATAGGAAGGATCTAGCCCACTCTGCTACCATTCCTGGGGAGGTGGCAGGGGCAGGTGATGGTGATATTATCTTTGTGTGCCTGGCTTGGTCTGTCCTTCTATGTAACTTGTCCAGTTAGAAACATAAAAAGTGAAGTCTGGCCTTCTGGTGTGTGTGTTGGGTGGGGAGGCACATGGAGAGGCCAGGATATCTGATGTCTCTGTCCTGATCAGGCCCTATCTCAGGAAGCTGTGCTGGTGCATGCGTGTCATTGCCTCCCTACCACACCAACCATTGCAAATGTAGTGACCTGGTTTATACAGCACATCCTGCCCTTGGGTTCCTTGATGCCCAGCAATCCTTGGCAGCAGATGGGCTTGTGATTGTTAGCCTATTTTACAGAGGAGAAAACAGACTGATGGTATTAGGTGCTGGCAAGGATGTGGAGGAACTGGAACTCCCATAGATTAGTGGAAATATAAAACAGTAAACCATTTTAGAGAAATTTGACCGTTTCTTAGCCACACTGCCTGGTGTCAGCCAAGGCGTCTCTCCCCAAATGCCCAGGCTTTGGTCTTTGTCCCTACACTCTGCCCACAGGTACTGTTTTGGAGACCACGGCCCTGGGGTTCATAAGAATGAGAGTGACAGTTACCTCCTCCTGAAAGATGCAGTTGGTAGTGATGAGCTGTTTCTAGTAAAGGGACCACATCTGCATGTTCTGTAAGCGTGTGAGATGCAGGGCTGTTTGGGGCCACTGGAAGAGAAAGGGCAGGTGACAACATGGAAACCCTCAGAATCCTGCCAGGGCAGTGGGGACAGTGTCCCGGCGACAGTGGGAAGGAGCTGAGTTCCGTTTGGCAACCTGGGTCTGGTGAGTGTCTATGACACCCAGAAGATGTCATTCCAACCTCATGTTGATCTCTAACAATGGGGGCCTGGACATCAGGTTCCAGGCTGAAAAGCATCTTTATCAAATTCTGAAAGACTAGATTATAAGAAAGATAATAGTTGACTCTGATTTAAAAAACATTTATTTATTTACTTTATTTGGCTGTGTTGGGTCTCAGTTGTGGCACAGAGTTCTGGTTGCATTCTGTGGGATCTTTTGTTTTGACACACAAACTCTCTGGTTGCAACACATAGGCTCCAAAATGCACGGCTCAGCAGTTGTGGCACATGAGCCCAGTTGCTCCATGACATGTTGGATCTTAGTTCCCTGACCAGGGTTCAAACTCATGTCTCCTACACTGCAAGGTGGATTCTCAACCACTGGACTACCAGAGAACTCCCTAATAGTTGATACTTAACGAGCACTTGCTGTTTGCTTGGCATTGACTGAAAGGTTTACCTGTATTTACCAATTCATCTTTACTATTTTACCTGTTCAGAGAATTCTGAATTCTTCCCTTTCTAGGCCCCTGTCATGGTTGCCCACCAGAATGGTAGGTTAGGGGTCATGTCTGGGCTGCAGTCCAAGGCAACCTTTATAGATTCCTTTGACAACTTTTAACCCAAATGGCAGCATAGTATATGGCACGATTTGTACTTTACTTTATTTTTTTCATTTAACATGTTAATACCATGGAGATTACTTCTTGTGCAGATGGAGCTGCCTCTTTAATTTTCATGGTCACATTGCATTTAACTGTAGCAGTCAGCATTTCTGTTGCACAGTTCCAGGAAGTACCACAGTATTCCATGTGGCTCTGGATAGACACTCAATAATTTATTTAATCAGTTCACTATTGATAGATAAAGCTTGGGTAGTCAGTTCAGGCTGCCATAACAAAATGCCAGATACGGATGTCTTAAATAACACGTACGTACATTCTCACAGTTCTGGATGCTAGAAGTTCAAGATCAAGTTGCCCTTGGGTTGGTTTCTTGTCAGAGCTCTCTCCTGATTTGCAGATACTCGCCTTCTGGCCAGATTAGTCAAAATTGGGTTTTGGCATTCCAACAACTCTTTCGTTAACTGATCAGGAGTTCTAGAGCTCCTTAATTAATAGAAATTTATAAGAGGCCAGACAAAAATTTCTGGCAAGGCTTTATGGGAATTCATGCTGCAGTGTGAAGAAGCAAAAGCAAGTAACAGGTTCCCTGGCTTGTTCTCTAAAGGGATGATAAATGGCTCCTTATATAGGGTGAGGGTAAGGGCGGGTTCAGGGATCAGGCTGGAGGGATGGCTTAGGTGGTCTGCCCACTGCCTTGGTGGTGCTTTGTGAAGGGCGCATGCACAGCACCCTGCTTTTGCTCCTGACTCCTCAGAAGTGGAAGTTGTGTTTTTAGTCTTTTTGTATCTTGTTTGATTTGCCTCAACTGCCTGGGCATGTGCAGAGCTATTTTTAGTCCCTTACAGTTTCTTTGTATTTTGTTGCAGAGGGTCTCAAGTCCCAGGTTCCAGCCTGTCTCACTTTCTTTATCTGTTCTTCCATTTGAGGGTGCATTTTCTCACTTTACCTGGAGGAGAGCCTGGCAACCCACTCCAGTATTCTTGCCTGAAGAATCCCATGGGCAGAAGAGCCTGGTGGTCTACAGTCTATAGGGTTGCAAAGAATGGGACACGGCTGAATTGACTTAGCATGCACACACACACAAGCATACACCACACACATTCTCTCTTTAACTCAAGTAACCATCACTTATGTGCCCAAGCTACTGTGTTTTCACACTTAGTATTAGATCTTCTATTATCCTTATCCAAATTCCTACCATACTATTGGGCATCAGAAGGAAATCAGTTTAATTAAAAAATGAGTACTGAGTTACTGAAAGCTCTACCTTAATGTACTAATGTGTGATTCTAACATGAATAACAGATTACCCAAATGGGATTATATGGCCATATCTATGAAGATCTTCAGGCATAGAAAATATTTTGAAAACTATAAGGACATTTATTTCTTCAGATCCTTTAATCTTGACTGACTATAAGACTTGCTCCGTATCCCAGCTCTTTTCATGCTATTTGTCTCTGAGAACCTCTGGCTCTTCTTCCTGTGCTGAACCCTCTCCAGTCCTTTTAGATGGATGGTGGGAAGAAACATGAATTGCTAAAGTGGGCCACAAGGAAAGCATACAGAAAAAGGTAGCTTTCATTTCTCTGCTTCACATTGTTGAGTGAGTGTTCATTACTTTTTCTTGTGACACCTGAGCAGCACTTAATATTGGAGGACAGACTTTTACTCCCATCGTACATTTAATAACTCTGCTTAGAGAGGCTTTTTCTTTAAGAAGCAAAATGCATATTAGTGTGCTGTGCTTCTTGTTCAGAGGTCTTATAAAAATTATTTATTTTAGGTGAAATATATTTTAGAACAAATAGATGGAATAATAGTTAACCACTAAATCACATCTTGAAATAAAGGAGTCTATTTCACCTATAAAATGATAAAGCTACTTTGTAAACTCATCTCAAGTGAATGAAAATGTTATCTGAGAATTACAAAAGCCCCTGTCAAAACACTTTCCTAAATTTTGCGAGAATTTCTTATTAGTTCAATCATTCTTTCTGCAAAACATTTTCAGGTCTTACTCTGTATACAAGGTGAATATGACAAAGTTCATTCCCTAAAAGAGCTTTCAGTCTGATAGCGGAAAACAGTACATAAAGGAATAATTATAAAAGTTCAATAAGAGTATATAGAGTCTGAAAGACTCCTTTTAGTTTTTATTTTATGTATATATGTAGTTGGGGCTGCACTGGGTCTTCACTGCTGTGTGTGGACTTTCTCTGGTTGTGGTAAATAGGGGCTTCTCTCTAGTCAGGGTGCACGGGCTTCTCATCGTGGCAGCTTCTCTTGTTGCAGACCTCAGGCTCTAGAGTGTGGGCTAGAGGTTGTGGTACGTGGGCCCAGTTGCCCATGGCGTGTGGAGTCTTCTCAGACCAGGGATTGAGCTTGTGTTCCCTGCACTGGCAGATGAATTCTTAACCTCTGGACCACCAGGGAAGTATTAAAAGACTTCAACAGAGTACAAGTCTGTTTCTTTGAAAAAGCTTTCTATTAGATGTGATGCTGTGAAGAACCAGTAGAAAGTAGCTAAAAAGGACATTTTAGTATGTGGTAGAAACAGAAGCAAGCGCACTCATCAAACCTCCCATACAATACAATACATTATTGAGACGATGAGACCTATATAAAAATGCAAGTAAGGAGAGCATGGTAGGCATGAGACTTGCATCAACACTTGAAACTAGTGAATATAAGAACCTTCCAGAAATTTTGTCTAACATCTTCAAGACTGAATGAGGAAATGTCTCAGGATGGCTGCCTACAGAGAGGTATCTACATAGAAACAACTGTAACCAACAAAAGTATGCAATATAGATGCCTACCAGAGCACAAAGGATAAGTTTGTGTTTCCTAAATTCTTGTCTCTATACCAGGGGTTAGCGAAAGACTTTCTTGAAAGAGGGTTAAGGAGGGAACTATAATAATTGTATTGAAGAAAAACTTCTCCTTATATATTAAAAATACCTGTATATAATAGAACAATAAATATTTACTGTGAGTCTTCTAATTTGCTGATGATTTTAGCCTCACTATCCAATTTGAAACCAAAAGGATTCAAATCAGCTTGTTGTTCAATCCCCAGGAGATATATAAGCTCTAAGATTGTCAGAGGGTCAGTGATTTTCCTTGCCTGAGTTTGTTCCTGCCAGTTTATGTGTGAATGCATAATCTAACACTGTGAATCCCAGTTGTCACAGAACAATTTGCAAAACTGTTTCATCGAAGATTTGTACGTTGATTTCCTTAATCCTTCCTGACAGTGTGTGAAAAGATACATCTAGCAAATCTCATAATGGGGTATAACTGTCGAAATGCAAAAAAGGTAACAGGCAAAAGCAGTGCTTATTTACATGTTATGGGGTCAGCCTGAGCATACCTAGCCTCTTTAGAGTAGGCTTTTATGAGATTTTAATTCCTATGACAGTGAAAAACATGTTAAAGATAATATAAGGATGACAGCAAACTAGTCCAAACTGTTATTCATCTAAATGTTCAATACATTGACTAATATTATTTTTATATATTATATTAAAATTGTAATGACAATCTAAAATATTTTAGTCTCAACTGATGAATCAATGAATAGACACAGAAATTTTTGAAGTGGGTACCATAAAAATGCTCTTTCATGTAGATTATTTTTATGTATATCCTGAATAAATCTAAAGTAGAATTTGGTATACATCAGCACACACGTCTGATGACCACAGTACATAGGACTGGTTCTATGTGATATGTGATATGGATCCCTAGCTGAGAGCCCATTTCCAGGCTGAAGCTGCACTGGTAGTACAGAGTTCCTGAAACACAGCTTCCCTGATGAATTAACATCACACACCTATAATTTCTCATTCCAAGATCTCCCTTCCTCATATCAGCCCAGGTTAGTTTTCTCTGCTGGTAAATTGGTTAAACCTCAGATTCTGGAGTCAGACCACCTGCTTCCAAATACTTGCTTCACCACTCAGTAGATGTGTACCACTGAGTAAAAATGTAACCTCTGAATCGTCTTTAAACTTATCTTTGTAAAATAGAAATAATAAAGATAGATTTTCCATAGAGTTGAAGTAAAAATTATGTATTTTAATGTGCAGTAACTGGGAGTTCGTTGTAAGTCCAATAAGCGATAAATGTTGTTATTGGTGGTGTTTTGGTTTACTGAACAGTGACTGTCGGGAGCCGCGTTAGGCATTACTGACAAAATGGAGGCACGGTCCCCAGCCCCCTCTCCTCATTCCGCAGGCACGGATCCCGGGATGAAGGAGTTAGGCCTTGTAATTCTGACTTGTCTTTTCCTTTCCTCGGCTGAGTTGACTGAAAAGGAATATTAAGGTGCTTGTTGCTCTTGAGAGGCGCATGAGAAGGCACAAAGCCTTCTGCAGTTGTGCTCAGAAAATAATTCATAAAGTTAATCATTGACATTTGTTCAAGGACTTTTACAAAAGAGTGTTCCAGGATGAGCACGTAGGCTGTAGCTTGAGGCCATGGGAGGGATTGATATCTGAAGCCTATTTGTGAGGAGAATGTTTATGGCAAAGGAGTTTACTGAATTTAGGGCTTAGAAATAATTAAAATAGTTGGAAGTTAAAGATTTAAGGAATGTTGTAAAGTTAGCATATTTTACTATAGCTTATAGAAGTTAGGAATTTTTAGAGACACTATAGCTAGAAGCCTTTTTAAGAGATAGTGAGCTCACGATGTTAGGGGCAAACAGGACTTAGGAAGATAAGTAGTAAACTGAGGAATGTAGCATGAGTTACAATGTCATCACAAGTTAACTATAGGACACATTAGAGGAGGTAGATAACAGATGATAAGGCTGATTCCAAGAGAATCACTGAAGCAGGAACTCTGTTTGAAGAGCAACAATGATTTATGGAGATAATAAATCTGGGAGAGGGGGAACTGAAAATGTCAAACCTCTGGCCTAATGTTTTTGTAAAAGTATAAAAGAAAATCTTAAACTTGGAATAGACAGACAGTCCAAGAAAAATGAGAGGCTGTCTCATCACCGACACCATTCACCTCTTCAGGTTGGATCCCTGGTTGCTGGAGTTGGACTCCGGCAAATGACCACAGCAATTCATGGAACCTAGGGGTCAGACAGAAAGAGATAGGCAGGACCTGGGAAACTCAATGAAGAGTAACACAAAGGACCGATAAAGGGAAGTACAGATTTAGCATGCCCTGAAAGCTAGGACAGTCTGTGAATATACTTATCATAATGGAGGCAAAGTATTTCTGAGTGGAGAGGAAATGTCCATCTGATGGAGAAGTCCATCAGAAGAGGGGAATCATGGAATAAATAAAGTACTATGAATTTGTTGGTAGGTAAATGATTTATCAAAAGAAATGGGATAATGCATTTGCAAACGAGCTGTGATACTTCAGAAATGTCCTCGAATCTTTGCCCTTGGATTCTACTTAAAGGTTAGGGTGTCACGGAAGTCACCCGAAGAGCCACCCCAGCGTCATAAGTGAGGCAGATACCAGTGCCAATTTCAGAGGCCACCTTTTCTCCACCAAATACTATGGGGAATATTTTCAAGGAAATCTGAAGGTTTTAAAGCTATTGTATTTGCTATTACAAGTGAGCTTATCACCAGCTACGAATTTATGCTTGCCCTGACAATAAAATGTATGGCTCAGAGGTTAGTGTGATTCTCTAAGAGACAGATCATTCAAAAGTCAATTGCTTACTTTTAATAAAAGATATATTCAATTGAATAGTTCTGAGCCAAGAAAGTCTGGTACTTCATCAAGCAGCCAGCATATTTTTGCAATTTTACCTATAAATCTATCTATCTGCACCACCTAAGTGATGGATCCCAGTTGATAAATAAGCACATTATGCTAGTTGAGTGGATTTTGGAATAAGATTGGGAAGGTGAAAAGTACTCTGATTTTTATATATATATATATATATAAAGGAACATAAATAGAATTAGTTCCTGAAAATGAAACAATAGGATAGAGGAAAAAAACAGGACAGACTGTGTCCCCTGTAAAATAAAACATATGATTTTTTTTTTTTTTTTATTTTACAGGAAAAGCTCTTAGTCACACCAAATCAATATTAAAAAGTTCACATTTTTTAAGTACAAATTGTATTTTTTTTTTGGGTGGCGAGGCAATTACTGTGGTTATAGAAATATATATCTAAGACTTTTAATTAGAGGAAGTGAGTTCAGGGAGTGACTAGTTATGGGAGATCAAACAACTTATTTGGAAACAGAGAGGAATGCAAAAACAAAGATACACAGCAAATCTCAGAGAGATGACCATATTAGAAGACTCCTCAAAGTTAAGCAGAAGCCTTCCTTTGAATATCAAAGTCAAGTTAGAAAAACCTCTTAACATCATCTTTCCTTTCACCTCACTTCAGTGACCATTTTCAGAAACCCTTTAAGGTGTATAAAGCAAATTCATTTTGTGAAATCATAAGCATCACCAACATTTTCTAGTGCAGATTCTTCCATTTAATCCTTTGTAATTCCCTTCTGAGTCCCTATCATGAAGTCGCATGTGCCTGATTGCTCTCTAACTGGCAGCATTTTCAGATTTACCAGATCTCTTGCTATCTTGCAGCACCAGCCAGCACATCCAACTGAAATAAGCTTTCTTCTGAAGAGCAAACCCATAAATGTTTCTTCCTACCACACCGGAAATTATACCCTGAACCCTAACCAGGACTATGTATAAGACTTCGCTGTCACAAGGTTCAGTTCAGTTCAGTTCAGTCACTCAGTCATGTGCGAGCTTTGCGACCCCATGGACTGCTGCATGCCAGGCTTCCCTGTCCATCACCAACTCCTGGAACTTGCTCACGCTCATGTCCATCGAGTTGGTGATGCCATCCAAACATCTCATCCTGTTGTCCTCTTCTCCTCCCGCCTTCAATCTTTCCCAGCAGCAGGGGCTTTTCTAAGTTAGTTCTTTGCATCAGGTGGCCAAAGTATTGGAGCTTCAGCTTCAGCATCAGTCCTTCCAATGAATATTCAGGATTTATTTCATTTAGGATTGACTGATTTGATCTCCTTGCAGGGATTCTTAAGAGTTTTCTCCAACACCACAGTTCAAAAGCATCAATTCTTCGGTCCTCAGCTTTCTTTATAGTCCAACTCTCACATCTATACATGACTACTGGAAAAAACAAAGCTTTGACTAGACGGACCTCTGTTGGCAAAATAATGTCTCTGCTTTTTAATATGCCATCTAGGTTGGTCATAGATGTTCTTCCAAGGAGCAAGTATCTTTTCACTTCATGGTTATAGTCACCATCTGCAGTGATTCTGAAGCCCAAGAAAGTAAAGTCAGTCACTGTTTCCATTGTTTCCCCATCAATTTGCCATGAAGTAATGGGACCGAATGCCATGATCTTTGTTTTCTGAATGTTGAGTTTTAAGCCATTTTTTTCATTCTCCTCTTTCACTTTCATCAAGAGGCTCTTTAGTTCCTCTTCACTTTCTGCCATTAACGGTGGTGTCATCTGTATATCTGAGGTTATTGATATTTTTCCTGGCAATCTTGATCCCAGCTTGTGCGTCATCCAGCCCAGCATTTCTCATGATGTACTCTGCATATAAGTGAAATAAGCAAGGTGACAATATACAGCCTGGCACACTCTTTTCCCAATTTGGAACCAGTCCATTGTTCCATGTCCGGTTCTAACTTTTGCTTTTTGACCTGCATACAGGTTTCTCAGGAGGCAGATAAGATGATCTGGCATTTTCATCTCTTTAAGAATTTTCCACAGTTTGTTGTGATCCACACAAAGGCTTTAGCATAGTCAATAAAGCAGAAGTAGATATTTTTCTGCAATTTTCTTGCTTTTACCATGATCCAACGAATGTGGACAATTTGAGCTCTGGTTCTTCTGTCTTTTCTAAATCCAGCTTGAACATCTAGAAGTTCTTGGTTTACATACTATTGAAGCCTAGGTTGGAGAATTTTGAGCTTTACTTTGCCAGCAAATGAGATGAGTGCAATTGTGTGGTAGTTTGAGCCATACTTGCTCGTTAAACTTTTAAGAATTTGCCAAGCTGGCAATTAAGCTGGAGATGATTGTTGTAGGAGCATTTACATGACAGAAATCTGAGAACACAACAAATCATTTTGATTTGCTTTTTTTTTTTTTTTTCCTAGAGAGCTGGTTTACCAGGACATCACTGAAAATGACATTAACTATGCTCATCTCATGTGAAGAGTTGACTCATTGGAAAAGACTGATGCTGGGAGGGACTGGGGGCAGGAGCAGAAGGGGATGACAGAGGATGAGATGGCTGGATGGCATCACTGGCTTGATGGACATGAGTTTGTGTGAACTCCGGGAGTTAGTGATGGGAGGCCTGGCGTGCTGCAATTCATGGGGTTGCAAAGAGTCGGACACGGCTGAGCTACTGAACTGGACTGATGCTTATCCTTGTCCAAATATATAAGTATGAAATGCTAATATGCAGGATAATTAAGCTAAATTAATCAAGCAATTAAGGTGATAGTATGTTCTTCATCGGAGAAGGCAATGGCACCCCACTCCAGTACTCTTGCCTGGAAAATCCCATGGATGGAGGAGTCTAGTAGGCTGCGGTCCATGGGGTCGTGAAGAGTCGGACACGACTGAGCGACTTCACTTTCACTTTCGTGAATTGGAGAAGGAAATGGCAACCCACTCCAGTGTTCTTGCCTGGAGAATCCCAGGGACAGGGGAGCCTGGTAGGCTGACGTCTATGGGGTCGCACAGAGTCGGACATGACTGAAGTGACTTAGCAGCAGCATGTTCTTCATATTTTTACCTCCCTTATAACAGCTGGATTCATGTTTTAAAACAATGTTCCCTAAATTCAGGCTTAAACTCCAAGGGGGATAAAACCTATATTCTGAAGAAATAAAGAAATAGGTCTGCATTTACATATGCCATCATCAGCAAGCGGCACGGCTATAGAGCTCTGAAAATTGCAGACCTTTACAACCAGGCTTTTGATTAATGATTTAATTAAAGTGGGATTAATATAAATCTGTTTGCAAGAAAGAATGCTAGCGAAAGTAGAAAATATTCTGGCAATTTACTCTTCCAGCCTTCAATATAACGATCGTTGATAACCCAGTGACAGTCAGTGAACTAAACACTTAAAGATCTCTTAAAAGAAAGGCTGATGTTTGCAAGCTTTGTAAGAGAAAATTTAGAAGCAAAGAAATAAAATATCCTTGGCTACATCTAAGCCAATATATAATATAGTGTACTTTTTCTAAGGACCTTTAGGAAAAAATTGTCTCTGGTCTTGGTAACAGGCAAAGCTGACTTCTCTTCAATAATTGTTTTTTTAACTTTATGTGTGCTATGAATCTTGTAACTACTTTCCTTTTTGATCTGACAGCTGGTGAAGATTAGGACTAACTTTGTGGCTGAAATAATTAATGTATAGAACCAAAGCATGCATAAGTCTGAGTGCTAATCTAAGCATTATATTTATTCCCTCTTTATCTTGATCTCCCTTTGTCTCATTCTTTCAACCTTATTTCACCTCTTCTATGCATTTTTGTAAATCATCATGAGATCTTTTGTTCTGAAATGGGTTATAAGTAAATAACATAGGCAGGAGATGGGCACAGCAGCTGATTCTGTAAAGTACAGCTTACAGATTGTATGGCTTGCTTCTTTCAAACTAATATTTTGCTGGTTATTTCAGCTTCTACTCACAACTGCCCTAGGAATCCTATATCCAAATTCATTTTGTAGTTATGGAAACTGAACCAGAGAGGTCCGTATGTGACCAGCGTAATATAGTAACAAAGAAATGACTGCAGACAAAATGTATTTATCAAGCTCCCCCCAGGGACAAGCATTGGGAAATGACTACATAATGACATGTTGGTAGCTTAGGGCGCAAATTAGTTCAGCCCTAAGGTCTTTGGATAAATGTGTCTCTCAGCAGAAAGAGCCTGATACTAATGCTATTTAGATACTTAATAATGCTTAATTAATAATGCTATTTAGATACTTATTTCAAGCCTATACTTAAATACTTACCAAGCAAGTTATGGGATGCTATCTCAATTTTATATGTTAAATAAACCTTTAAAGCTTAATTTTAAAAGGTGTACAGTATAAATCCTCCCTTTTCAAAGGCATGCATTTGTTGCATAAGGAATATACATCCCGAGTCTCCACCTCTTCTCCCCTTATATGTCCCAGGTGGCTCAGTGGTAAAGAATCTGCCTGCCAGTGCAGGGGGACACGGGTTTGATCCCTAGGTAGAGAAGATCTCCTGGAGAAGGAAATGGTAACCCGCTCTAGTATTCTTGCTTGGAAAATCCCAAGAACAGAGAACCTTGGCGGCCTACAGTCCATGGGGTGGCAAAAGAGTTGGACATAACTTAGTGACCAAACAGTAGTCAACCTTACCTCCTCCCTGCCAAAAAATGTTTTATTTTATGAATAGTACCTGTATCTCTGGAAACAATATTTAATGATTGATACTGATAGTAAATTCAGTAGTATAAATAAAGTTATATGACAAATAAAAATATATATAAAAGCAATGTTTTGATATGACTTTATATGAATTAAATGTCTATGTACTAAAGTAAAACTTTAAATATGTGAACATTGGTTCATACCAATTGAATCAATACCAATTGGTTCATTGGTATTCAAGCTGGCTAAAATTTCATTTTCTCTCTTCATTGTACAAAGATCAATATTTTTGTAGAGTTAGATAATTCAGTATCCTTTGTAGGAAATGGCAAAGTTAAAGAAATCTACTGAGGAATAGATAGTAAAGAGAGTAAGAACACTGAATCACAGATACTACATTTCCAAACTATCTTTGGTCAGTACTCTCATTTATGTAATCAAGGCAATGGCACCCCACTCCAGTACTCTTGTCTGGAAAATCCCATGGATGGAGGAGCCTGGTAGACTGCAGTCCATGGGGTCACTAAGAGTTGGACACGACTGAACGACTTGACTTTCACTTTTCATTTTCATGCATTGGAGAAGGAAATGGCAACCCACTCCAGTGTTCTTGCCTGGAGAATCCCAGGGACAGGGGAGCCTGGTGGGCTGCCGTCTATGGGGTCGCACGGAGTCGGACACGACTGAAGCGACTTAGCAGCAGCAGTAGCAGCAGCAGCTGTTAAGAAAAAAGCCTACATTTCCTAAGCTAACTTAAGGCTAGATTTTGATCAACATCTCTTTCACAAGAAATTCAGAAGAGCTGTTGCTAATTCAATGTTTACAACACATGAAATGTATATTTAGGGGAAGTATTTAGAGTAAAATGGGACATATTTTAGATGAAATTGCTCACTTTCATGCACACTCCTGAAGCCTCTCAACAGTCCTCTTGCAGCTCAAGCTTTGCATGATATTCATTAACAATGCTTATTTATTTTTACTTTTTTTTGTTATTATACAAAAGCCCAAGTCATAGGGGAAACATTCTATAGATTTCTTTTATTTCCTTTTAAAAATACAAATATTTTTCAGGACTGCAGAGGAAAGATGTATTTTATAATAACTTAGAATATCTACTAAGTGTAATAGGTCAACAAAATTTACAGTGGTATTTAGCAAGTAAAATATTATAATCTAGACATATTGTGAAGAATTAAAAAAAATCTTTCTAATCTGCTATTCTCTTTTCCATCTCTGTATTCCATTATAGAGATAGAAAACTATGTTCAGATCAAATATCTGATATTATCTCTTAATTGAGGTAGACATTATTATTGCCATTTCCTAATAGGATAAATTGTCAAATGACATGCACAAGGTCACACAGTGACAGAGGCAGAATTAACTCATTCTATTTAATGTGATATTTTTCTGGTGTGAGCATCAGAAACAAAGATAAATAAAATTCTGTTCCATATTATGAAGAGCAGAAGGGCAAAAGGCCAAGAATCAACTCTATGTTCAAGATAGTATTTTTATAAAACTTATTCTTCCCAATCCTGTTTGAGATAAAAGACAGTTAAAGTTATTATGTCACCAGCTGCATTATAAGTTAAAGTAAGCTGCATGTATACAGGGAAATATGAGCATATCTAGATAGGTGGGTGAATAGCTAGCTACCTAGCTAGCTAGCTAGATAGAGATAGAAATGTATACATTATGAATCTGAAACATCCAACTTAATCATGTTAAAGAGACATAATGTAACTTCATGTTGACTATAATTCTTGATATATTTATAGTCATTTAGCATTTGTATGAACATGTTGACTGATTATATAAAAGTAAAAAATCTTAGTGTTTATATGATTATAAAAATTACTTTAAAAATAAATGGATAGGTGGAATGTTAGGAAACACATTCACTCTTCTTGGAACTTGATAACTCATATACATGATTAAAATGCATAAGAAAGGATGATAGTTTTAAAATACACATCATTTCTCTCCACTGTTCAAAGACTTTGCAGAGCAGGACTTTGTATTATCAAACTGAAATGCTAACCATGTAAACAGGAAAAGTGTTACTGATGTTTAGCCCCACCTGACAGAAAAATGAGAGGTCATCTTTTTTCAAATGGAAATTTATTTTTGAAACGTTGTGTAGTAGGTAACAATGCATTTTTAACTTAAATTTTCTAATTCATATTCTTCATACGGTAACATAATATTTGTTAAGAAAAAAAAGTAGGTATTTGGATAAAAGAAATTGGAAAGTAGTGAATGTGCTGATAATTTTCCAAACTATGGACAGTTTTCAAATCTTCCATATTATATCCTTAATTTACCATAAATATAAAGTAGTCTGCAATGAAAAAATACCAATCTAAAAAGTAAAGATTATTATTATAAAGATCAAGGTCAATGAATGCAAAAATAAGAGAGGAAAAAATAGAATAAAGGAATCCATGTTCTCATTTGAGAAGAGAAAGTAACTATCAATAAAAAATAGAGGTCCTCAGTATTATTTGAACTTATTTCTCAGCCTTATCGCTGTGTTATTTGCAGGCACCAGTGGGCATCTGCCCTGAGAACTGATTATTAGAAATTTCTGCCTATTTTCTATTTTACCAATTAATTGAAGTGGTATATAAGCCCCACTCATGGCTAAAAGTGAAGAAAGTGAAGCAGAGCAAGAGAAAAGACAAGGCTTATGAAGTAAAAGAAAGTAAATGTCTTCCCTCAAGAATTGATATTCAATTTTTTTCTGGCTCTATAATACATAAACTCAATTAACAATATTTTAATAGTGGCTACCATATCCCATTTGGAAGAACCACTTAGCACATATAACATGTTTTAGCATTCCTGTTAACAACATGTTTTAATAACACGAACAACATATCACACACAAAATTCAAGGCAAACTTTTTTTCTGTATTTAAAAAGATGCTTTTGGCCAGCCTACAGTTATCATTCAGTGACAACTCTCACAGTTTGTAATTAATGAAAAAGAGAAGTTGAGAGAGAGAGAGATTAGCATCTATGATTTGATGATATTTGAGTCACAAATGTCCCATGACACTGTAACTCATTTTTCATTCTTTTCATTTTTTATTCATTTTTTCATTCTTCCTCACCTTGCCCTTCATGCCCACAAGACCGTCTCATGAAATCAACAGGCTTAGCATACAGTCATATTAGTCTGTTCTCATCTTAATCAGCTGTTTCGTCTGTCTGATTGAAAGCTGGTACTGATTAAGAACAACCACAATCAATTGCTATGTCCATCTAAGAAAAATAACAACCACTTTCTTTATAAACATTTGTATAGAAACATCACTTTCATGAAATATTCTTAAGTTTAAACATGATTGGGTATCTCCCCTGGTTTCCACAATTTTAATCCTGAGTAAGAGTTTTAAAGTCCTATCAAAGTTTCTATTCAATCAGTCCAGATTTATGCTGTTAGTTGGGAATGCTTTTGCTGCAATACATACTTTACCTCAAAATACACTGACCAAATATATGATTTGGTTGCTCTGTGTACATACTGCTTATCTTTATATATGTCCACGAATTTAGGGACATATTAACTTCATGATTGATTTTACTGAAATGGTCAACTTGAAATGGCTGAAATATGTTTGTTAAGTAGCTTGATTTCCTTGTAAAATCTGAACATTAAACTATAGTGATATTTCATATATTGGAGTGTTAGTCTTCTGCCGATTTTAGATTTCAAGAACAATGCTCAGATCCCAACAGTGACCTTGAAAAGCTTCCTGGAATCACAAGACTTTTGCTTGAATTCCATGCATTATCCCTATCTTAGGTTAAATGATTTTTTTTTTTTAATGACAAGCAAAACAAAGAAAGACACAAACTTTCTCACCAGGAGATTCAAAATAAGATGGAACGTGAAATTTGGAGAGAGGAACAGTGACAAAATTAGATAATGTCACAGCCTGAAACTGGAGAAAGAAAAAAAAGTATGTATATATAAGCTATATGCAGAGAGAATATCAGGATGCTGGTTGTGATGACTCTGGAACATCAGGAAATTATTAACAAATTTAGTGACTTCTGATTGAGCAAGTTGGAAAATATGATATGCTTAATATAACTTCTATCTGAAATATTTTATACTAAAAACAGTCGCTTTGGTGTTTTTAAAGTGTAAGCCCTAGAGTTCAGTGGTAGGTACTTACTTCTAAAATTTAATATGCATACAAGCCACCTTGGGATCTTGTGAAAACACAGATTCTTGTTTAGCAGACCTAGGGTTGTGAGCAAAATTCTATATTTTTAATAAACTCTGAGATGATGGTGATATGAGATGTTACTATATTTGATGTCAAAAACTTTTTGAAATTAAACCATACTACTCATGAAAGTTGGTAAGTTTATGTTACATACAATTTACTCCCTTTGGAAATAAGGAAGTTGTATTGTAATAAACAAGTTTTAAAATATGAAACATACAGGAGGGAACTAGATAGTAATGCATTATTCAATCTTTCAACCATATAATAAGCATGCATGAGAAACTTTTATTGAAATGTGAACTTGGTCAATAGTGTATAAAATTTGAAGTGAACTACATCTATAAAACACTAAATCACACTCAATAAAATTCTGAATTTTCTTATATTGTTTCATCTTTTTTACATCTAGAAACAAGGCAATACCCAAGGCAAGTTTTGGGGGCTTTTTCTGAAAGGATATTTTGTTTTCATTTATGTTAATAGTGAAACACTGTGCTTTGTTCAATGGTGAAAAATCAAGACTGTGTTCTTTGATTAAAAAAAAAGGACCCAGGTGGTCATTTTCTGGTCTGTAATTTAGGCACATAAGTATGTGCATTAAAATATTTAAAAAATAAACTGGAGCTGGGAAAAGTGAAATATTATAATACATTTGAAGCTATGGATTTATAGCTTTTATTGACATTTCACATATTATATAAATTCATGACCCTACCAAATTCCTTTACACTGAATTGATAAGACATTCATGTTCAGTAACATTAAGGCAAGACTTCTCTGTTCTTACTACATCTTCCAAACTGAAATTGTGGTTCTAAATGTATTATTGCCTGTTTGACCCTTTCTAACCTCGAGGAATTTTGCTCTGATGCTCCAAATAATTATTTAATCTCAAAGGCCTATACTAACTTGCTTATTATGTTTGGTATGGCTAGATGGTTTATAGAGTGTGTGTGTGCTAACCATGAAAAATTATAAATGCTATTTATAAGAAAGATATGACTTCAGGTGTTATTTAAAAGGTCAACATACACATATGTAAAAATTTGAAAACCTTTCCATTGAACAATAAGGAAAATAGGTTCATGATTCTATATAATTTATAGACGATTCCCGTTAAATATCACTTTGTAATTCAATCTTTCATTTAAAAAGTCAGGATGATATAGACAGCAACTATATAAACCTGTTACCTGTAAAATCCTCTAATATAAATTTTTCCCATTTCTTATGAAAAGTACAATTCCATGTACCAAAACAAGTTCCATGAAGCTAGAGATGAAAAATGATCTATGTTAATCAACAAAATATAAATGATTATTTAGTAAATTATTTATTGTTTATTAAAATGAGAAAAAAAAAAGACCCAACAAAACAGCAAAATGTTTAAATAATGTTATACAGTGAATTGAGAATCTATCCAAAAGGATTTTTCTGGGAAGAATAATTAATTGATACAAATGTGAGTGCAAATCTGTCTCTTTTTAAGCTTTAAAGCCTATTGTTCAAAGTTTTAGCTTGTGTGCATGATATAAACCCCATACGTTGTTTTGTCAGTGACAATAAAAAGTGCAGTTTATTAAAAACTGAAGTAAAAATTAAAATAACTTTTTAAAAAATCAGTCACAGTTTTGTCATTGGTATATGGAGATTGTTCCAGGGACCCATCCAAAGCTCCTCTTCATCTGACTGCGTGTGGTCACTATGGAATTCCAGAGCCTCCTTGATGTTCTTACTGTCAACCATGGACTCCTGTTCAACTGTGCTTTTTAGCCTGTTCCCCAAAGACTTCACTGCCGTACTGTCAGTCCCCATGTGGCAAGGAGCAAATGTCACCAGAGTTGGCCTTGTGTTCATTTTCTCAGTAGAAAACGGCCCCTTGGATAATGTGTTCAGGGGGACGTTCTCCTCATGTGTCACTGCCAACTTGTCTAGTTTCTTAAAGTGTCTCCCCAGTCGAACAGGGGAAGTAACTTTTAAATTATCAGTGAGACAGGCTCGGCGGGTTCTCACCACAGAACCGTTCTGTGCGATGTATATATTGCCATTGACATTACTGTGGATATTAGGATTCTGAAGACGTATTCTCTGACATTCAGGAGCACTCTCTTCTCCAGTTGAGCTAGTTTCATACTCTCGATCAACAACTAACTTGATCATCCTTTTTCTTGCCCACTGTCAAAATTAAAAACAAAAAACAAAAAACATGAATCATTATCAAAGGAATTAAAAGGGTAAAGATTACAATGCCTGAGAAATTCACAACCTTCGACAGAAAGGTATCAAAGGTAAAGGGAAAAATCTTATAATCAATTACTTTTCCACAAATTCTTCATTGGTTTGAGAGCTTAATAATTTCTGAAGAAAATTGCTAGATTAGAAAGTAGACATTTCAGGAAGTACTTTTATTTTTTTAAGTAAAATTACTGATCTATCATAAAAAAGTGTATATTGGTTATATTTAAGTATCTGATCCATTGTTTTACAGTTGCTATACTTTTCCAGAACGTTAAGTTGAAAGGAACACCCCTCTTTATTAGTATATTCTGTTCATATTCATACTTGCATTCCTAATATTTGAAATATATTTTTAAACTTACAATATTCTAATTCCTAATTAATCCTCCATTACTAGTCAAGCATTTTGTATAACTTAATGCATTTAATCACTTGCATCTTGGTTTTCTGGTTCATCCCATTTAAATATATGTTAAAATATCTTCCCATCCTGTACAATTTATCTTGTAATACACAAAATAGAAAATTAGTGATCATAAATTTGCCTTTAGTAAGCAGCTGGAACACAATGGAAATTTTCACAATTTTTATTTTAACAATCCACATTAGAAATGACAAGGTACAAAGGTTAAAAAGTACTTGGTTATTCTTGAAATAGTATTACACTTTGGGGATATGTGAACTACCAACATGTTGCACTGAGTAAGCCATAATTTTGGATTTCCAGGTTTATATTTCAAAATTATTATGTTATCTACTCAGAAAAAATGTATAACTTAAAATTCATTTTTTTCCAAATCCACTTTAATTCCTATCTACAAGAGAAAGGAAATAGTAATAAGTTTTAGTTTTTATTTCATTTAAAATCTAATATTTGAAAATGTGAGCTACAAACCTAATTGAACATGGTTATGATGTTTTTGATAATATGTTTGCCAGTTGAAATGTACATACATGAAAAAGTAGACTTGCAGAGATCTCATTTGTTGTAGCTTGTCCTAAGGATTTATGTTACAAAGATGGTATAAAGGCCACTGCATATATTCATAAATTCATTCCAAATAGCCAGAGCATCACTGGCAATACATAATTCCACATTGCATTAACAGAAATCACATTATGAAATATTAAATACTGAGTAACTGATTGTATGTCTTTTGAATTACTAATATAGGAAAGATCAAGCAGATTTACCCTAATATATTCTAATATACAAATCTATTTGGATAGCATATATATCTGCTTCTCTGGTGTGCTTCTAATCTTAAGTCAGATAAAAATTATAATCAATTTCCTCCCTTCAAATGTCATTTCAGAGAACACACAGAAAGCACTGCACACAAGAGCACTCATCACTGCAAAACTTTCACCTACTGTGATCTCGTTTACAGTGCTGTGTTGTAACCATCTGAGTTTGCTCCTGGAGACTTCTTGCTTGCATACTTGCTTGGGTCATACTCTGGCACCTGAAAGCCCCAAGGACCTCCAGACTGACTTTCGCTACTGCTGCTAATACTACTTGATTCTGACTCTTCCTCACTTTCAACACCTCCTTCCACTGAAGCTGATTCTGCACTGCCCTCCTCAGTGACGTCTCGAGATCCGAGGTCTGTTGGTTCTTCCACAGGGGCCAGCTCACTTTTCTGTTCTTCTGCTGGGGATTCCTCCTCTTCTTCCACCTTCAGTTCTTCTGGCTCTTCAGCTGGCTCCTTTTTCCTACCTTTGACTTCCTTGACCTCTTCAACAACAGGCCTTCTTCTTGCAACAAAAATATTTTTCCTTGCCTTTTCCCCTTCTGACTCTGTGGATTCTGACTCTTCTGATTCAGGGGTAGAACTTTCTTCCTCCTCAGAGGGTGTCTCTGACTCAGACTCCTCTTCCGTAGTCTCAGACTCACTGAACTCGGATTCCTCTTCACTGTACTCAGTATAGTCACTTGAGGATTCCTCCTCTGATTCTACCGTGCTTTCTGTAGCTTCATCTTGGTCCAGAGTTAGTTTCAAATAATCTTTATCTTCTTCCTCAAGGCGTCGCTGCCACTCTTCCTCCTCAAGGTCGATGATGCCTCTTTTATCAGCTAGTCCTCTAACTTTCTTAAAAATCATTGGGAATATCCTGGCTCTCTTCCACGTTGTGTATGTTGGTTCAGCTGGGGGTGGCTTTTCAATAGTGACTACTACTTCTTCCTCCTCACTAGGCTCTCTAATTTCAACTTTTGGTTTGACTTTCTTTGCCTTTTCCTGAAAATCATGAAAATGCAATTGAAGTGTCAGCTGGGGAAAGATTATGCTATGACCTTGTCCCACATAAGTTAAGAAGGAGTGAATCTACAGGGTGATAGCTTCATGCAAATTATAAAACTGTTTTTAGAGAACAATCATATCATTCCCTACTGTTTACCCCACTGCATATAGACAGAAGATGGTCAAGGAAATAACCACTATAGCTTATACCTTATAATACCAAAATTTAAGGTTTTCTCACTTTTTCTTATTCAAAATTTTTTCTCACCTTAGATCAAAAGAGAAAGAAATAAATTAATCATTTCCTCTTCTCTCTCCCATTCTTGCTGTTGCTGCTGCTGCTAAGTTGCTTCAGTCGTGTCCGACTCTGTGCGACCCCATAGATGGCAGCCCACCAGGCTCCCCCATCCCTGGGATTCTCCAGGCAAGAACACTGGAGTGGGTTGCCATTTCCTCCTCCAATGCATGAAAGTGAAAAGTGAAAGTGAAGTCGCTCAGTCGTGTCCAACTCCTAGCGACCCCATGGACTGCAGCCTACCATCCTTAGACTTTGGTTAAATAGTGTTATGCATTTGCTTTAACAAAATTTTAACCCATCTGGAAATTATGATAGCTTATCTGAATAGCTAATGAAATATTTGACTATTTTTAAAGTGTTGACCAGGGTAAAACTACAGTGACATTAATTTTTTTTTTTGTTTTAAATATCTGCATCAGTATTCCAAGTGAGGGCTTCCCAGGTCACAGTAGTGGTAAAGAATCTGCCTGCCAATGCAGGAGACACAAGAGACTCTGGTTTGATCCCTGGGTTGGGAAGATCTCTTGGAGTAGGAAATAGTAACCTGTTTCAGTAGTCTTGCCTGGAAAATTTCATGGACAGAGGGGTTTAGCAGGCTACAGTGCATGGGACTGCAAAGAGTCAGACATGACTGAGTGAGCACAGCACATTCCAAGTGAATATTTCAGGCAAAGTATAAGGATTTTATATAAATGAATTTGTGGTAATTTAGACTTAAATGACACAATTCCATTAAGAATACTGGTGATGTTTTATTTTTCTCTTATAATTAAAAGATGGAGATTGTACTTTTTAATGATTTTTAGGTTTGCTAGACAATGTGGGAGCATTTTATTTTGCAAAATATGTTTTAACCTATTTGATTATAATATTACCATTATTTAATAGCATTTAGAATTTTTTATTTTTGTTTTATTTCAAATTAATATTTTATATAAATAAATTAAATTTATATATAAATTAATGTCTTTCTATAGACAAGACAATGGAATGGCTAGTGTTATTAAATTTCTATGGAAAACAGGTACTAAATGAATAGGATTTTTGATATTTGAAATGTTTTGTAGGCTGCTATTCAAATAGGGCTAAAAATATTCTTTTTGGAATGTTAAAGTGAAGTCACTCAATCTTGTCCGACTCTTTGTGACCCCATGAACTATTGCCTGCCAGGCTCCTCAGTCCATGGGATTGTCCAGGCAAGAATACTGGAGTGGGTTGCTATTTCCTTGGAATGTTAACATTACATAAAATATTATAGTAGTTACCTCTTCCTCCTCATATTCCTCTTCAGCCTCACCAACCACCTCACCATATTCCTCTTGTCCAGCTGGTGGTAACAGACGACGACGACTTCCATATTGAGGCATTTCATACCTGTAACAGAAACTTACAACTTTCAACATTTCTTCATGTGATCTGTATAACTACGATTGATCTCTGTTTCCTTCTTTTTCTTCACCATTCAAGCACCAGATATTTTTACAGCACCTATTGGCTTCTGGTACACTAGTTATAAAACCATAGGGAAAGAACTACAACCTGATGACCAGTGACTTTTGCCATAAGGTACCCTGGAATAACAAGAAAAGGAAATTAATCTTAAAATTTCAGTTTGAAGTTTTAGGAGAGATAAGAGTGAAGAGAAAGGAATATTTTTCCTTGACTGACTGAACAATTTAAGGCACCAAACAGATTCTTTCTGAAAGATAGCTTATTCAGAACATAAATTCTAAGTTTAAATTTCTGCTTCAAATATGATATGGGATTATATTTATTTTGCTCTACTGTAGAAAACAGTTAACTTATGTCTGTAGAAATGACTTTTGAAATGCTCATTTCTGGATTCTAAACTGTGTTTTCTTATGAATTTCTTTTGGGCAAATCTTGAGGCTGACTGGTTAGATAAAATGTTAAATATCTCATATGAAAGAAATGGTGAATTCAGGAATTGAGCAAATATGTTTGACTTCTATTCCTCATTTAAATAATTTGAACAATTTTATTGCATTTTTCAAATTGTAGTCAATATCAATATAAACATCAAAACAGAATTCAATATAGAAAAAATGGTTAAGCTTGATTGAAGCTAAAACTAGACACATAACTCATTTTCAAACATGAAATGGATGAAATGACACTCATAAAAATGCTAATAATAATAATCCCTTAATAACATGCTATTATTCATAAAAATATTAAGATACTGGATAAAAAATCTGAAGATGTACCCATGCTCATAACTGTAATAATCTTGTCCATATTCCTGGCCAGGATCAATTCCAGACTCCATGGATAACTCCTATTATTCAAAGAGAGAAATCACATTTGAAAATAAATTATCACATTTCAGCTCAAAGTTTGTTTTCCCGACCTAGTGCTCGATGACTCTCAAAATGCTGCTGCCAAAATAATTTTAGTTACAAATGTTAGTTAAACATACTAAAGCACATATATATATATAGTCTGTAGCTATTATACACAAAATTAATTTATGTTATTAGAACTTGGGAGGGGGAAAGTAAAGTTTTTTGAATGGTAAATCTGTCAAAGATTACAGATAAGCATATATCATTTGTTTTCAGATACTTTTTAAAACTATCAATAGACAGTTAATAGTTCAACCTATTTAACATATTATTAGTAGACTTTAGCGATGAAGAAAATTATAACATTATCTGTTTCATCACTGTTTCATCATCCTAGTAACATTTCTCTATTATCAAGAGCTCTTTGCTTCATCAAAACCTATTCTTAAGAAAGGATTTGAAAACAATCATTTATATATTAATAAAAATGTGCTAATATGTGACATATCTTCAAGGATGCTAATTATGAATTTAATTATTTTTCCTAAAAAAAGAAAGAAAAGAAAGAAATTTGTCAGACCACAGGCCCTTTCAAGGTTTCCAATTCTAAATTCCAGACTCTACTGATTTTTGTCATTCAACACTTAATGGGAAGATATTTTTCCTGAGTCATACATATAAAATTAGCTTTAAATAACTACTAAATTCAGTTTCACTAAATTTCTCTTTTTATTTTATTTTAACATTTAAATAAGTTGAACTGTCAAGGTTTTACCAAATTAATTGTCAATGAAATAAGAAAAGGAAACAAGAGTTTAGGTATCCACAGGAAAACCAGTGGAATATTATTTCTGATATCATATACTATTTATAAGAACTAATTTTGTTGATCCAGGTATAATATGTCAGGAAAACAAGTCCTCTGGGGATACTAATATATCACTTAAAAAGTATGGATATTCACAGCCTGCATGATGGAAAGAGAGCTAGCCCTAATTTGTGCTTTGTTTGGCAAACATCATTTTTAAAATGTGATTAGTTACTCAATTTCTAATCAGAAAATGCTGTTAAAAATCTGGATTTCTGATTTCTTTCAGAAAATATAAAGATAGCAACTCTGGGCTCATATTTTTATATGTCATGAATTTAGTTGGTGGTATTTTTCCCTACAGCAATCATGTTCTTTCCTGGTTACTGCTGTGTTCTCAACCAGAGTATTTTTACAACCACACTCACAGTCGCAATAGGGTGCCCCATTACTCTCTTCTTACATTGAATAAACTCTATTTACTTACATTACCTCCCTAGATTTTTATGAGCTTGCAACCCCTCTACTAAATGTACTATCTGTTGACTTTGCAGTTACAAATAGTTTGTGAATTCATTGCAAAGGAATCCAGTTTTGATGTTAAAATGGATTCAGTTTACTCATAAGACAAGTTAAAAGTAATATGTGTGTGTGTGTTTGTGTAGATCAGCAATACCATGCTGGGTAAGGGACTTGGCACAACTAGAACTCTCATATTCCGGAGAGATTATGAATTAGCAAAACCGTTTGGGAAAGGTTTGGGAATAATACTGAAGTAAAAATATACATTTCTCTTTTCACACAAATTCAATTTAACTTAGTCTATGTGCCCAATATAAATATGTAAAATTGTGCACCAAAATACATCTTTTATAACAGCCCCAAGCTGGAACTGATACCAAAGGCCATGAGATAAACACACGGCTACATCACACAATAGAGATGAATCTCCCTGACAGAATGATGAGCAAAAGAAGTCAGGTACAAAATGAAACATATGATTCTATATTATCCTATTTCTATAAACTTCAAAAACAGACAAACCTACCTGGTTATTACCAGTTAGGTGAAAATTTTTTTGTTAGCAATAATCATACTTCGGATAAACCGCATTTGGCTACAATATTGCTTCTGACAAACGGCTATTTTTAGAAAAGGAACTCCTTCCATTTGTGATGACAACATGAAATGGATCTTGAGGGCATTATACTCAGTGAAACAAGTCAGGCATACAAAACTATACGGTATTACTTATATTTGGAATCTAAAAACAATAGAAAACAAATTAAAAACTGAATTCACAGAAACAGTAGAAAAATGATTACTGAGTAGACAAAATGATGAAAGGTTTGTGAAAGTGCACAAACTTTCAGCTCTAAGGTGTATAAGGTCAAGCATCAAATGTAAAACATGGTGACTAGAGTTATAATCCTATACTGTACGATTGACATTTGCTCAGGGGGTACAACGTAAATGATCTCACAAAAAATAATGAGTAAAAATATAAGATAAATATGTGAGGACAGATACGTTAGACCTTTCACAGTGTATGCATGCATGTGTGCGTGCTCAGTCATGTCCTCTCTTTGAGACCCCATGGACTATAGCCTGTCAGGCTCTTCTGTCCATTGGATTTTTCAGGCAAGAATACTGGAGTGGGTTACCATTTCCTCCTTCAGGGGATCTTCCCAACCCAGGGATCCAACACGCATCTCTTGCAACTCTTGCATTGGCAAGCAGATTGTCTACCACTGAGCCACCTGGGAAGCCCTTTCACAGTGTATACATATATCAAAACACCAGAATGTACACTTGAAATATTTTACAATGTAATTTGTCACTTATACCTTGATAAAGCCAAAATTAACTATACGTATTGAATCCTCCTGCCAATGCAGCAGGTGTGGGTTTGGTTTCTGGGTTGGAAAGATCCCCTGGAGAAGAAAATGACATCCAATTCTAGTATTCTTGCCTGGGAAATCCTATGGACAAAGGAGCCTGGAGGGCTATAGTTCATGGGGTCACAAAGAGTTGGGCACAACTTAATGACTAAACAACAAAAACAGTTAAACATTTATCTTGGAAACAAAAGCTAGGTGAGTGTGAGTGAAAGGAGAAACAATATCTAAGTGTTAATGTGGAGGGATTCTGGAGAGCTAGTAAGACATGAGACCTCTGTAAAAATTCATTTCACGGCACAATATAATTTTATGTCTGTATTTTTATTTCAAGAAATGTTTATTACAGGAAAAAGGTTTGAAATGAAGTCAATTCAGACCAATAAGAAACTGGGACAAAGTTAAAATCTAAATTTGACTTATTAAAATTAAATACTTAAAACAAAACAAAAAACTTTTTCATACTGATAGGCTTAGACTTTTGAGGCATTCAAAATCCAATGTAATTATACTAATTTAGATGAAGCCAAAAGGTCTCAGAAGTAATACTTAACGTCTTGGCCAATGCACATTTAATCTAATGCATGGGAAGACTGAGCAAAGACTGCCAAATGCTTCTGAGGTTGAGATCTAAATGTCCATAAATGGAAGAATGTATTGATATGAAAAAAATGTGGTACATATATATAAGGGAGTATTAGTCAGGCTTTAACAACAACAAAAAAAAAGGAAGTCTTGTCATTTGCTACCTCATTGATGAAATAAGCCAGTCACAGAAGGACATATCCTACATGATCCCACTTACACAAGGTATCTAAAATAGTCAGTCTTATAGAAACAGAAAGGAAAATTATGATGCCAAGGGATGGTGAAAGTGTTAGTGGCTCAGTCGTGTCCTACTCTTTGCAACCCCATGGACTGTAGCCTGCCAGGCTCCTCTGTCCTAGGAATTCTCAAGGCAAGAATACTGGAGTGGGTTGCCATTTGCCTTCTCCAGGGGATCTTCCCAACTCAGGGATCGAATCCGAGTCTCTGGCATTGCAGGCAGATTCTTTACCATCTGAGTCACCAGGGAAGCCCCAGGCAGGAGATGGGGACGGGAGCAAATGTGAACTTGCTATTTAGCAGATATTGTTTCAATTAAGCACAATGAAAAAGTTTAGAGATTGCTATACAGCATTGAACTTACAGTTGGCAATACTGTATTGTGCACTTAAAAGAGGAAAGATTTCAAAGTACGTGATCTTATGGCAATTAAAAACAATAAAAGTTTTTAAAGTTAAATTTTAATAGCTTTTAGCAATAATGAAAACTATTTATGGAAATATATGCTACTGAAGGGGGTTCCCAGTGGTAAAAGTGGTAAAAGAACCTGCCTGCGAATGCAGGAGTGGCAGGAAGGTATAGGGAAGACCCCTTGGGGAAAGAAATTACAACTTCTGTATTCTTGCCTCGCTAATCTATGTACAGAGGATCCTGGCTACAGTATATGAGGTCACAAAGAGTTGGCCATGACAGAAGCAACTGAGCACAATGTGACTGAGTGGATTTTAAATTTTAAAAGAATCAATTTTCTTTACAGACACGTACTTCTCTTTTTTCTTGACTGGTAAATAAAACTCAGGTCTTGTTAGCTAAATATATATATCTGGCATCAAATGACTTAAAAAAAGTAACAGAAGGATGGAAGCAACTAGGGAGGAACCCACATACTCAATCATCAATTTAATCAATCTCTATAGGGAGAGATGAGAGCTGGTGGAAGTGAATGCTCTGAAAGGTCCCTCCTGGATACTTATATCACCTATTAAAGCATCATCTCTTCAGAAAAAGAGAAAATGGAGGAAGAACTCCACCATTAAGCCTGCCAGTCTCCTCTGTTCAAGGGATTTCTCCAGGCAAGAATATTAGACTGGAATGTCATGCCCTCCTCAAGAGGATCTTCCCAACCTAGGGATTGAACCCAGGTCTCCCACACAACAGGCAGATTCTTTACCAACTAAGCCACCAGGGAAGCCCTAAGATCCTGAGTCAGACTGAAAAGAAAAGTGGAATGTTGGTCTTTTTTGCTGTTCCATACAGTCCTTGTTGCCATTCCCATAGCAGGTGAATTATGCCAAGTATCTTACTAAAAGGTGCTTTTATGGGAAGATAAACTGCTTAATGTTATTTTTAAAATTCATTTTTGCTGACCACACAGAGAAGGCATATAATCAATCTAGTATCTTATTGACCAAATTGTAAGTGTAATGATGCATGAAAGTGAGAGTGAGAGTCACTCAGTTGTGTCTGACTCTTTGAGACCCCATGGATATATAGTCCACGGAATTCTCCAGGCCAGAATACTGGAGCAGGTAGCCTTTCCCTTCTCCAAGGGATCTTCCCAATGCAGGGATCAAACCCAGGTCTCCCACATTGCAGGCGGATTCTTAACCAGCTGAGCCACCAGGGGAGCCTGCGCAGGCACAGGAGGGCCAAGAGAAGCTACTCCATGTTCAAGGTAAGGAGGGGCGGCTGCACTTTGCTGGAGCAGACGTGAAGAGATACCCCACTTCCAGGGTAAGAGAAACCCAAGTAAGATGGTAGGTGTTGCGAGAGAGCATCAGAGGGCAGAATATTGAAACCATAATCACAGAAAACTAGCCAATCTGATCACATGGACCACAGCCTTGTCTAACTCAGTGAAACTAAGCCATGCCATGTGGGGCCACCCAAGACGAGTGGGTCATGGTGGAGAAGTCTGACAGAATGTGGTCTACTGGAGAAAGGAATGGAAAACCACTTCAGTATTCTTGCCTTGAGAACCCCAGGTACAGTATGAAAGGCAAAATGACAGGATAGTGAAAGAGGAACTCCCCGGGTCAGTAGGTGCTCAATATGCTACTGGAGATCAGTGGAGAAATAACTCCAGAAAGAATGAAGGGATGGAGCCAAAGCAAAAACAATACCCAGTTGTGGATGTGACTGGTGATAGAAGCAAGGTCCAATGCTGTAAAGAGCAATATTGCATAGGAACCTGGAATGTCAGGTCCATGAATCAAGGCAAATTGGAAGTGGTCAAAAAGGAGATGGCAAGAGTGAACAGGAACATTCTAGGAATCAGCGAACTAAAATGGACTGGAATGAGTGAATTTAACTCAGATGGCCATTATATCTACTACTGTGGGCAGGAATTCCTTAGAAGAAATGGAGTAGCTATCATGGTCAACAAAAGAGTCTGAAATGCAGTACTTGGATGCAATCTCAAAAACGACAGAATGATCTCTGCTCATTTCCAAGGCAAATCATTCAATATCATGGTAATCTAAGCCTGTGGCCCAATCAGCAATGCTGAAGAAGCTGAAGTTGAATGGTTCTATGAAGACCTACAAGACCTTTTAGTACTAACACCCCAAAAAGGTGTCCTTTTCATTATAAGGGACTGGAATGCAAAAGTAGGAAGTCAAGAAACACCTGGAATAACAGGCAAATTTGGCCTTGGAATACGGAATAAAGCAAGGCAAAGACTAATAGAGAGATACACACACTTTGCCAAGAGAACGCACTGGTTACAGCAAACACTGTCTTCCAACAACACAAGAGAAAACTCTGTACATGGACATCACCAGATGGTCAATACTGAAATCAGATTAATTATATTCTTTGCAGCCAAAGATGGAGAAGCTCTATACAGTCAGCAAAAACAAGACCGGGAGCTGACTGTGGCTCAGATCATAAACTCCTTATTGCCAAATTCAGACTTAAATTGAAGAAAGTAGGGAAAACCACTAGACCATTCAGGTATGACCTAAATCAAATCCCTTACAGTGGAAATGAGAAATAGATTTAAGGTCCTAGATCTGATAGACAGAGTGCCTGATGAACTATGGACAGAGGTTCATGACATTGTACAGGAGACAGGGATCAAGACCTTCCCCATGGAAAAGAAATGCAAAAAAAGCCAAATGGCTGTCTGAGGAGGCCTTATAAATAGCTGTGAAAAGCAAAGGAGAAAAGAAAAGATATAAGCATCTGAATGCATAGTTCCAAAGAATAGCAAGGAGGGATAAGAAAGCCTTTCTCAGCAATCATTGCAAAGAAATAAGAGGAAAACAACAGAATGGGAAAGACTAGAGATCTCTTCAAGAAAATTAGAAAACCCAAGGGAAACTTCATGCAAAGATGGGCTCAATAAAGGACAGAAATGGTATGGACCTAACAGAAGCAGAAGATATTAATTGATATCTAATTGATATCTACAGGACATTTCACCCCAAAACAATGAATTTCACATTTTTCTCAAGTGAACATGAACCTTTTCCAGGATAGATCACATCCTAGGCCATAAATCTAGCTTTGGTAAATTCAAAAAAAAATTGAAATCATTCCAAGCATCTTTTCTGACCACAATGCATTACGATTAGATGTCAATTCCAGGAGAAAAAGTATTAAAAAATCCAACATATGGAGGCTGAACAACATGCTGCTGAATAACCAACAAATCACAGAAGAAATAAAAAATGAAATCAAAATATGCATAGAAACAAATGAAAATGAAAACACAACAACCCAAAACCTGTGGAACACTGTAAAAGCAGTGCTAAGAAGAAGGTTCATAGCAATACAAGCTTACCTCAAGAAACAAGAAAAAAGTCAAATAAATAACCTACCTCTACACCTAAAGCAACTAGAAAAGGAAGAAATAAAGAACCCCAGGGTTAGTAGAAGGAAAGAAATCTTAAAAATTAGGGCAGAAATAAATGCAAAAGAAATAAAAGAGACCATAGCAAAAATCAATAAAGCCAAAAGCTGGTTCTTTGAGAGGATAAATAAAATTGACAAACCATTAGCCAGACTCATCAAGAAACAAAGGGAGAAAAATCAAATCAATAAAATTAGAAATGAAAATGGAGAGATCACAACAGACAACACAGAAATACAAAGAACCATAAGAGACTACTATCAGCAATTATATGCCAATAAAATGGACAACTTGGAAGAAATGGGTAAATTCTTAGAAAAGTACAACTTTCCAAAACTGAACCAGGAAGAAATAAAAAATCTTAACAGACTCATCACAAGCATGGAAATTGAAACTGTAATCATAAATCTTCCAGTAAACAAAAGCCCAGATCCAGATGGCTTCACAGCTAAATTCTACCAAAAATTTAGTGAAGAGCTAACACCTATCCTACTCAAACTCTTCCAGAAAATTGCAGAGGAAGGTAAACTTCCAAACTCATTCTATGAGGCCACCATCACACTAATACCAAAACCTGGCAAAGATGCTACAAAAATAGAAAACTACAGGCCAATATCACTGATGAACATAGATGCAAAAATCCTTAACAAAATTCTAGCAAAGAGAATCCAACTACACATTAAAAAGATCATACACCATGACCAAGTGTGCTTTATCCCAGGGATGCAAAGATTCTTCAATACCCGCAAATCAATCAATGTAATACACCACAGTAACAAATTGAAAAATAAAAGCCATATGATTATCTAAATAGATGCAGAGAAAGCCTTTGATAAAATTCAACATCCATTTATGATAAAAACTCTCCAGAAAGCAGGAATAGAAGGAACATACCTTAACATAATAAAAGCTATATATGACAAACCCATAGCAAACATTATCCTCAATGGTGAAAAATTGAAAGCATTTCCCCTAAAGTCAGGAACAAGACAAGGGTGCCCACTTTCACCACTACTATTCAACATAGTTTTGGAAGTTTTGGCCACAGCAATCAGAGCAGAGAAAGAAATAAAAGGAATCCATATTGGAAAAGAAGAAGTAAAACTCTCACTGTTTGCAGATGACATGATCCTCTACATAGAAAACCCTAAAGAGTCCACCAGAAAGTTACTAGAGCTAATCAATGAATATAGAAAAGTTGCAGGATATAAAATCAAAATACAGAAATCCCTTGCATTCCTATACACTAATAATGAGAAAATAGAAACACAAGGAAACAATTCCATTCACCATTGCAACAAAAAGAATAAAATACTTAGGAATATATCTACAAAAGGAACTAAAGACCTATATATATAAAACTATAAACACTGGTGAAAGAAATCAAAGAGGACACTAATAGATGGAGAAATATACTGTATTCATGGATCAGAAGAATCAATGAGTATACTACACAAAGCAATCTATAGATTCAATACAATTCCTATCAAACAACCAACAGTATTTTTCACAGAGCTAGAACAAACTCACAATTTGTATGGAAATACAAAAACCTCGAACAGTCAAAGCAATCTTGAGAAAGAAGAATGGAAATGGAGGAATAACCTGCCTGACTTCAGTCTCTACTACAAAGGCACAGTCATCAAGACAGTATGGTACTGGCAAAAAGACAGAAAAATAGATTAATGCAACAAAATAGAAAGCCCAGAGATAAATCCACACACCTATGGACACCTTATCTTTGACAACAGAAGCAAGAATATACAAAGAGAAAAGACAATCTCTTTAACAAGTGGTGCCGGAAAACTGGTCAACCGCTTGTAAAAGAATGAAACTAGAACACTTTCTAACACCATTCACAAACATAAACTCAAAATGTATTAAAGATCTAAACATAAGACCAGAAACTATAAAGGTCCTAGAGGAGAACATAGGCAAAACACTCTCCGACATAAATAATAGCAGGATCCTCTATGACCCACCACCTAGAATATTGGAAATAAAAGAAAAAATAAACAAATGGGACCTAATTAAAATTAAAAGCTCTGCACAACAAAGGACACTATAAGCAAGGTGAAAAGACAGGCTTTAGCATGGGAGAAAATAATAGCAAATGAAGTAACTGACCAAGAACTAATTGCAAAAATATACAAGCAACTCCTGTAGCTCAATTCCAGAAAAATAAATGACACAATCAAAAAATGGGCCAAAGAACTAAACAGATATTTCTCCAAAGAAGACATACAGATGGCTAACAAATACATGAAAAGATGCTCAACATCACTCATTATCAGGGAAATTCAAATCAAAACCACAATGAGGTACCATTTCATGCCAGTCAGAATGGCTGCTATCCAAAAGTCTACAAGCAATAAATGCTGGAGAGGGTGTGGAGAAAAGGGAAACCTCTTACACTGTTGGTGGGAATGCAAACTAGTACAGCCACTATGGAGAACAGTGTAGAGATTCCTTAAAAAACTGGAAATAGAACTGCCTTATGCAGCCATGAAATTAAAAGATGCTTACTCCTTGGAAGAAAAGTTATGACCGACCTAGATAGCATATTAAAAAGCAGAGACATTACTTTGCCAACAAAGGTCCGTCTAGTCAAGGCTATGGTTTTTCCAGTGGTCATGTATGGATGTGAGAATTGGACTGTGAAGAAAGCTGAGCGCCGAAGAACGGATGCTTTTGAACTATGGTGTTGGAGAAGACTCTTGAGAGTCCCTTGGACTGCAAGGAGATCTGACCAGTCCATCCTAAGGAGATCAGTCCTGGATGTTCATTGGAAGGACTGATGCTAAAGCTGAAACTCCAATACTTGGGCCACCTCATGCGAAGGTTGACTCATTGGAAAATACCCTGATGCTGGGGTACTGGGGGCAGGAGGAGAAGGGGATGACAGAGGATCAGATGGATGGATGGCATCACCGACTCGATGGACATGAGTCTGAGTGAACTCTGAGAGTCGGTGATTGACAGGGAGGCCTGGTGTGCTGTGATTCATGGGGTAGCAAATAGTCGAACATGACTGAGCGACTGAACTCTAACGATGCAAAAAACAGAAAAAAATTTACTACCATTACTGAATTTCTTCCCACTATGCCCCAGTTGTTGAGTTAGAGGTTTATATATTTTATATTCCTGCCAACATCCCATAAAAGATGAAATCAATGAGCATAAGGAGGACGTGTAGTTTGACTAACGCTTTATATACAGTAACTGGCATTTGGATTTCAACTCTGAGGTATCTGATTCAACAATCTATGGAGAAGTATTCACATAAATTTTTAATTTATTATTTTTTTAATTTTATGGTATGTGGGATTTTAGTTCCTTGACCAGTGATTTAACCCAAGTCCCCTGCATTGGAAGGTAGATTCTTAACCACTGGACTACCAGAGAAGTCCTTCTATGGAAATTTTTTATAAAATTCCTAACATTTGAATATTTCTGCCACTGACCTCTCAATTTGGGGAGTGAATTCTATCCACAAAATGCCTGTCTTTAGCAAAGTTAAGATTCTATTGTTGAGAAGTAGCAATAAACAGAGTACTTTTTTTAAGTGGAGATTATAAAATTTTACATTTTCCAAAGGAAGAAGGTATTTAAAATTTCCATTACTTTATTTCTTTCAATTTAGGAAGTATATAAAGTAATAAATAAATAAAAATGACATGCATTTATTATATAACTCAAAATACATTTTCTCATTGCAGGAGAAAATTTCATAAGGTATTTTAAAATAGACTGCCCAAAGACAGTATTCTGAATCACATTTCAATGATTAAAGTCTGTTTATCACAACCAAGTTTCTACCTTTGTTATCTCAGCATGGATGTCACCATTATTTCTCAGATTTTCCCTGACCTAAATCTGATCTCAAGAACAGTTCTGATGAATCTAGACTCACTGACAAGCAGCAGATCAGGTTCATGACTTGTCTCATTTAATGCTTGTTTGCCTTTAATATAAACAAAGGTCTTATTTACCTGATTTCCAGAGAGTGAAGCTAAAAATTTGGAACTTCAGTCACCAGAAAGCAGAAGGGAGTTGAGTTGCTTGCTTATTTGCTTATTTGATTTCATTTAAAACCACCTTTTCTTTGCCTTATAAAATTATGTCATGCTGTAGCCACACACTCTTGCCCACATGTGAAATAGGCCTCAAAGTCACATTAAGTATGTTGAAGACTCAGTGAAGGTAGAAAAGAAAAAGAAAATTGATACCTCTGGTTTAAGAAGAGAAGGCCTCAGCAGTTGTTGTTGCTGCCAAAGGAAATTAGAATAGAAAAAGGTTTAGGAAATAATTCAGGTGGAAAAAGTAGATTATGATTGAAAAGAGAGAAAAAAAGGTCACAGCTTAAAACCGGTTACCTTGGGATACAATTTATTAGTCATGTGATAGCTATTAACAGCATTAAGTGATATTTTGACTATTTATTTTGGAACATAATTAATGTGCTTTAATTTCATCATTGTTTCAATTAACATCAAACTTAATAATCTTAATAAATAAAAATCTATAAATATTTTTTTGGGTTAAGCTACATAGCAAAAGAGTCATTTACGGTTCTGAAGAATTTTAAGTATTACACAATTCATTTTAACAAATTTAACCTTGTTTTAAATTGTCCCTCTTTTTCTCCCCAGTCACATTTATATACAATCAGGTTCATTAGGAAGAAGGGTAGGGCACACAAAAAAATGATATGGTTCTAATGAATTTATCATTATATTCAAGACATGCTCTCATTTTTCATTTTTACAAAACGTGGATTGTTTGAAGTCAAGATTTAAACATGTTTTCAGAAATTCTTCTGTGATTAAGGAAATTGTTCTTCCTTAGTTTTTGGAGACCACTTCTCACTGCCTCCTCACTTTACTCACATTTTTTAAAATACACTTTCTACTGATCTGTTTCATAATAATCTGTACTATAATTAGTTGAAAACATACACAGATTCAAATTTTGGCTTCTCAACTCTTGAAGGGAATGGTTATACAACATAAGTCATAAAGTAAGCATTGGGAATGCAGGAAGAGAAGTTCTAGGAAATAACCCTACCAGTGAGCCAACTGCTTAAAATGGCCAATAGAACAACTGTTTGACAGATATTGAAGCGATAGATATTCCACAGTACAGATGTTAGTATGACAGTACAGTTAAGGTATTCACTTAAAGGGGTAGGAGGTTGAAGTTAGAGATATTCTGATTCAATCTGTAAGCTGTTATAATTATCCCTGAAAATCATTTTTTTGTTAAATGCATTCATTTTGATTTCTAAATAATCTAGGACTTATGCATTCTAAACCGTTAGCCAATCAGGGCATATGCGTATTTCATTCTCTTTACTGAAGAGCTATATGCTAACTCATACTAAATTTTCAGTAACTCATTGATAGTACCACTTACAGTGTAGTTCACCAAATACTATTGGTCAGAATACCCAGTATCTTCTCTGCAGACCAAGAGTCAAATTAACACAAAAAGCCATACAATAGTCTGACTTGTTTTTAACTCTAAAAGCTCAAAAGTTGTAAAAGTGAATATTGGACTGATTTTTAAAAAAGTTTCTAAATTAGAAACAGTGTTCTAGCTTAGATTTATAGCCTTAGAAAAAGGAATTTGGGGGGATGTCACAATATGGAGTGATAATAATTCTAGAAAATAGAAATTTATCTTTGAAAAGGTAAACAGTTTATCTGTGTTCACTTATTGGCTTAAAACCTAGAACAAAGAAGCAACAAACATATAAGAAAATAAATAGCAAAACATACTTATAAGTTTTTTTTAAATAAACAGAAATACCCTAGTCTTGAAAGAGTGTAAATCAGTCCTGCCTGTAACATAAATATTTTTCCAGTAACCTTGATGTAACATAGCACCATAAAACCCTTACCTCTGATGTATAACCTCTCCTGCAAGGCAGAAATGAAGAAATCAGTATTAAACACCCTGGATTTACAGATAAAATAGAATTATAGATGAAGGTAATTTAAGAAAATCATAGAAAAATTGAGAAGGTGATTTTTTCTCAAAAATTGTCTCAGGAGAAATATATTTTATGGCAGTATCAAAACAGGAAGATCAAGATTTTATGCCTACATTATTAAACACCATTATCACTCCAGACTCTCATGCCATCTGAAAACTAAACAATACACAATCTGTATTGACTCTGTTATGATCAGTTAGATTAAAAATATTCTACATCATGTCTGTCCTAGACCAGTCTTGATATGTGTGATACTCATTTGGGGAAAAGATATGCTTGATACATGAAAAACATATTGGCACAGGACAAAAAATATTACCTCCATGGCTAGAACATATTCTTCCAAATGTTTGTAAGGTTTTTTGTTTTGTCAAATTATTCTAAAAATAATAAATGCAAAATAATGACTAGTCTTTACATGCCAATTATGTTACTAGACATGACATGAAAAAGATTTTAGAAATATAATAGCCAAGCATTCAATATTACATAGAGATTTATGTAGTTAAATGGACTATAAGTTGTTGAAACATTTGACTGTACTTGAGAGGGAAAAAAGTATGGAATGTTTTCAATGTCATTAATTATGAAGATTTTTATTTATTATTCATTAAACACTTGACCTAAAGTATTACACTGATGCTGTTGACCATGCTATATGAAATTAATAAACAACTGCAATGAAAATTTACTATGAACACTCTCTAAAGTCCAGCAAAAGAATCTGTAGAAAATTTATTTAAAATATTCCAAGGACTTTATAAGATAAATCTGCTTATTTGAATACATCTTAAGTGATTATAAGGCATTGTTGGTTTAATAATGGTTATCTAGTTGGTAATAATGGTAATCTAATGCTTATACACATATATTGCTGTCAGCAATTTATTGCAATAGTTCTGTCTTATCTGTGGTTATCTATCTGTGGTTTCAGTTACCCGTGGTCAACCATGGTCCAAAAACATTAAATGGAAAATTCTAAAAAGAAATGTGGTATGTTTTAGACTGCATTCTGAGTAGCATTATGAAGTCTCACTCCATTCTTCTGTATCCCTCCCAGAACATGAGTGGTCTCTTGGTCCAGTATTTGAGATTTCAGGCATCCATTGGAGGTCTTGCAGGATGCTTATGTTGTATGGTTAAATAGGGGGATGATAACCTTAAAGCATTTAAAAGTTGAGACATTTTCAACTTTTACTCAATTTGTATGTTTTAGAGATATATAAAGTTGAGAGCTCCTACTTAGGTTTTAATAATGACTCGAGTCATAGCCAATAAAACCTATATTTCATTTTCTAGGATATTTAAATTGCCTCTTTTCATTGGCATTACATTCCATAAATGTAGGAAATAAAATATCAGTAGATGAACTATACTATTTCCATTAACCTTTTTCTTGCCTTTTATTTGGTTATTTGTATTGTTTTGTCTTATCTCAAAGGCAAAACATAACTCAGAAAAAGTAAACAACAGAATCAATATGTATAGTTATCTGGTATTTTCAATTAACATGACTTCTTATTAATCCTTATAAAACCATTCATATGACACTCATGCATCTTTTCATGTAGTTTATGTATTCTAATATGTATTAATTTTTCATTTTATACTCTTTGTATGTATTATTGTTTATTTTTAACAATAAGGAAAGTGTATGTTAACAAGTTATAACTTTTAATAAGGTACCTAATAATTTCTTCTGCACTAACTGAATCATAATAAATGCAGAAGAAAAAACGATATTCTTTTTTGGAGGTTTGCTGTCAGGTTGCGTGAGCTTAGGGGTTGTGGTGAGGAATAATATTTTGAGTGTATACCAGAATATTTTTAGATCTCAAGTAGAAGATGCTTTAATTGACTTTATGATGAAGGAAACTTCTACATATAATGTGTCAATGAAAGACTAGATTAAACATAAAACACGGGAATGGATGTTTCATTTGCAAAGTATGAAATATTAATAACAATTTAAAATTATAAAAAGGTTATGAAAAAGGACAAAGTAACAATTTAATAAGGCTATATACCTACATAAAATTGTTATTTGGACTTCTTATATTCTTTGGTAATCATTTGGAGATTTAATTATCAAATAATTCTAAGGCATTATCAAGAAATTTCTTTTCCATTTCCAATGGCTGATACAAAATAGCATGAAGACACACACTCACATTAAAGGTTTATGCAGTTGTCAAGAATACCTTGTCAGAGTCCGCCAAATAGCACAAGTTCTCATGCATATGACCAGCTGCCAACAAAAACTCCAACTGAAGTTTTTCAGTGAAAGAGAGAAAAAAATCATGTTCAAGAACCCCAGGAAAAAAATTGCTGTTGATTTGGATGAAAAGAATCTGAAGCAGAGGATCTAATGAAAATAGATAACTTTATAGTCTTTTATTTGATATCATTAACTGGGGTGCTAGATCAAATTCTTGAAGAAATTTCACATGATATGAGTTAAACAAAACCTATGAAATGATGCATTCATTGTAGGGCTCTAGATCTAAATTAATATACTTAAAATGGCAATTATCAAGAGGACTTTGCCTATATTTTGGAGTTGTGTTTTCTCTGTGCAGACATATCACCTAAAATATTAAAACCGGAGCATATAATAAACAATTATGCTTGTATTCAAAGTGAGGATTTCCAGTAAGTAAAATTTATTCCGTGTGTGAGATGGAAAAAACAAAGTAATTACTTGATGGTTGAAGATAGCTTTCATTAGGATAGCAAGATGGTACTTAGCTTAGTTGGTGACTTTAAGAATTTAACAAGTTGAGCTCTAAGATATAAGAACAACTATTGAAATTTTTTAGAGTATAAATTATTTTCTTTGCCTAAAATAAAGAGGAAAGACATATATAAAACTGGTGACAGTTCACCAGATATATTTCTTCTTGATTTCTATTTAAATTTTTTATATTTCATTCATGTTTACAGGCTAAATTTGGATGATTCATCCATAGCAATTAAAAGTAACTAGGAGGGGAATATATGTATATCTATAGCTGATTCACACTGTTGTACAGCAGAAACTAACACAACACTAAAACAACTATACCCTAATAAAAACTAATTTTAAAAAAAGTACCTAGGAATAAAACCAATTATGCACTTTAAAAAATTTTAGTAGACAATCATGTTTTATATTATTGATAGACAATGAAAAATATAATTTTTAATGATTAAATAGTAACTAAATTCATACTAGATAAACTCTGTAGGTATTTAGCTAACTTTCTTTTAATGAAACTGATTAGAATTTATTAAACCGGAGATAAAGATTATTTTTGAAGGAGACTCAGATAAAATTATAATTAAGGAATGATATAATAATGTGAACAAGCAAAGCTAAAGAGCAATTTATAAACATTTGTGGGAACAATGAAATGTCTTACAAAAGTCAACAATTTAAGATTTATTTCCATTATAAAGAAAGGAAGAGAAAACACAATGGGAAATAAATAGAATAAGACAGCAATTGAAAAAAGTAAAAGATTTATCAAATGTATAAGCATACTAGTAAGATAAAAGCAAGCCAGAGTAAAGGATGTTCTTATAAGAAAACAGATGTCTACATCTATACCTGAGATTTATTTTGGAATATCATAATGTCTGTCATCTCCTACATTTTTAGATACATAACATTTTACTTTGGTATATTTCTTCTTACCAAATACATAGGCTTCAAGGAAATAGCAGAACATATGATATCATTTTTTAGCTTATTTGTAACAGTCTGCTGTCTTCCTGGAACACTCATATAAACTATGATCAAAAGTAAATGTAAAACTTAACATGATAAACAAGCCATTGGTTTAAATTGGATATCTAACTTTCATGCCCATATATACCAACTGAAAAATAGATTGAAATTACTTACTTTTTAAATAAATGTAGACAAATAATGCTACTTAGTAGTTAAGAAAGTTAAGGGAACTCTATAATATGAGTTAGTAATGATGAGATTAATAATCTTTTAAATTAAAAATGAGGAAAAACCAGCATTGCATTGAATTTAGGGTAAAAGAATAGTATCTTCTTTAATGTCCAAATTTGCCTCCACTAGAAGGTTATGGTCAAGAAAAGAGTTGTCCATTTAAAACTAAAAAAGAAACATTACAGTGAAGTAGTAGAATGACTGTGAGACTGTTTTTCAATTCCTTCAACAATATTGTGCAAATTCTCCTGGTTTTATTCAGATGTCATTTCCGTATTTGTTGTCTCTGAAGGACAACTCATTTGAAGTTTGGAGAGTTGTGCTGGTGGATTATTTTTTTCTATTTGGCTGTACATGTTAGCCACTGACTTTTCCAGTTCTGCTAAGTTTTTTACATGTTTGAGAATGCCTTTTGGTTCCCTTTGAGGATTTGCATTACACAGTGTTGTTGATGTTGACAACTGTATCATAGAGGATTTCACTTCCTTGGCTGGTGTCACATTGACAGTACGTTCAATAGCTGGTGTAAACGCACACGTGGTGGATGGAACTGACATTGAAGGAGGCAGTAACGAAGGACGAGGAGGAGATGCTGGAGGAAGAGGGGGAAGTGAAGGTAGAAAAGGTGGAGGAGAAGTAGAGGAAGGAGGAGAGGGAACAGAAAGTAGAAGATGTGGAGGAAGAGGAGGTGGATTAGAAGGAGCAAGACTGGACACAGCCAAAGGAGTAAGGATATGAGGCGTAAGAGGAGGAGAAGGAAGAGGAGGAGGAGGGGGAGGACAAGAAGGAGGAGGGGGAGGAGAGGTTTTTGGTGGACAGGGAAGATTTTCAAAAATGTCTGTTTTGGTTTCAAACGTCATCAAACAAGTAGGTGTCTCTCTGCTAAGGAACTCAGAATTTAAAATGCAAGGCATTGAAGGAGAAAGTTCCAAGGAACAGTCAGCAGGAGAAACAAACACATTAGGTTCTGATTTGAGTCCCACAGTCCTCGAAACAGTTGGCAAAGTGGAGAGAGAGCAGTGAGACCAAGGAGAGGAAAGCGAAGAGTCTGAAGGTAGAGACTGCAACTGCTCCGTTCCTTTTATAGTCGGTGATTCACTTTCCCCTGTTTCCTCTTTTTCTGTTACATCTGCATCTTCGACTGTAAGCAAGGGACTACGGTTACCTCTTTCATTTGGATTGGTTCCAGTGCTTTCATTTTCAGCTTTTTGCCTGTTGCTTTGCCACTGCTTTAGAGCTATGGTTTCTGATCTATCAGGAAGTTCCCACATTGGTCTCCTAGGTAAGCAGGTTGGGCGATTCCACATCCTCTGAATCTTTTCCCTTGGGCCCCTCAGAAACTCATTCTTGGCTTGTGTTTTGGGTAAAAATGACTTAACAAAATCTGTTCTTAGTAAAAAGTCTGAATTTGTTGATCTTTGATCTGTGTATTCCTTGTAAATGGTACTGTGGGCATTTAAGGCATCCTCACCAGACATCAGTGTGAAATCTCTTGCAGACCTGGGCCAGCTGTTCTTAAGAGATCCATCTACGTGAGTCTGCTTGTGAGCCTCAACAGTGCGGGAAGAAAAGCGCTGATGTTTCCTGTCTTCTGAGACTGATTTATTTTCCCTGCTTTGTTGGAAATGGTAGAGAAGGAAAAGACTTGAAAGAAAAGAAGATAATGAAATGTAAGGAAACAGGTAGTGAAATAGCTTTCATGAGAAAGATGTTTTTATGGTTCTCATTACTACTTCAAAATATAAAAGGCCAAATAACACTAATCTACTGAAGCAAGCCATTACTTTGATGTTTCTGTTCTCAAAAAGTCAGGCCAGGAAAAGCTAGAGAGCTGGGAGTAGCATGAAGAAGTTTCATTAAAAAAAAATGTGTCAATCCACACACTGATTTTCTTTCTCTCTTTCTTTTTTTAGTTAGTTTGATACAGTGAAGTTTCCATGACCACACATAACAGTTCTCTCAAGTATAAATCACAAGTTTCCAAGTTACAGAACAACATGTTGGGCAGTGGCTTTATATCCTTTGCCTTGGTTAAGACTGATCAGAATTGACTGTTTTAAGGAATGGAACCTTAGCTGTATCTGATTCAGTACCTGCTCATTGTCTCTTATCTTAGTAATTCTGTCCTGGAGTTAAAAGTACTCTCCTATATGAGATAAAGCTTGCAAGAGAATACAGAAAGATGTTCTGCTCTCCAGATTAAGAGAATTAGTCTCCAGACAGATGGGATGGTTTCTCTCACAGAGTTCTAAATCACAATTGAAAAATTGTATTTAAGAATCTTGACAGAGATTATTTTCTTCCATTTTAATTTTATGCTTAATGATTCAAAAAGCACTATAAATATTACAAATAAGAAGGGAGACTTTTGGATTTCTTTTGAACATGATACAGATCAAATTTTAGGCCACACTTTAATGAAAACATATACTATTATAGTGATAGTTTTGATATCACTGAAAGACTTGCTCAGACATGGTCACTGAATTACAGTGACTGTGAGTCATAAATAAAATGGAATAAGTCAAAGAGCACAAATAAGTGCCTCCAATGAGAGCACTGGGACCCTTCTCCCAGAAAGACAGGGAGACTTGGGGTTTTAAATAGTCTTTCATTCGACTTTGCTTCTCAAGCTCAGAGTAACCAATTCATTTTTATCATCATTTAATATTTACGCACATAGTATAGATGAAATCAAAGTAATTTTTAATTAAAATGTAAAAGCTACATTGAAAAATCAGGATGAAAGGTGAGACAATATAATGATATATAATTATTGTGTCATTTGGCAAAAATGCAAACTGCAAGAGAGAATTCTCACAGGTGGTCAGGATCTCCTGAATAATTCAGAAAGTGGAGACAACTTGGATTAAACAAACAGCAACTGCTTTTCAAAATCACAAAAAGTAGTCTTTAAAAACCTGGTTGACATATAGCAGTTGTTTCTGTGTAAATACATTCTTGGATTTATTTTTCTTGGAAAGAACTATCTATTCAATGATACCACCTCATTTTTGATGGAAGGATATCCATAAATATTTTTAATAAAAACAAAGAGAATTTTTAAACTTTTCTTCATAAGCAGACATACTATCACTGGGAATACATTTAAACTCATGCAATTTCAAGATATAAAGAAGGAATGTAGTATAGAAAATATAACTTTCTTTTTAAAAGTAAATGTACAGTAAAAGATGAAGATTACTGTATATAGAGCAAAACAGCACTTAGTCTATTCTATTGCATCTTTATTTTTTCTAATGCCCTTGTATTAGAATGATATTATTTACTTACTTATGCCTATGTATCCACAGGTGAGAAAGAGAAAACATGTGATAGAAAAAAAAAAGTTTTAACTATAGTTAAATTGAGATGGTTATGAAAATATTAACAAGAATATGCTTTATACTTAATACTCATATCAAAGGAGAAGATGTATGTGTCATATTTTTATTTGTTAATATGACTAATTTTAATAATGCTTTAGATAAAATCATATGACATTGATTTGGTTGTCTTATGACATAAAATTACATCTAGCTATCTATTGGGTTGGTTGAAAAGTTCATTTGGTTTTTTCCATAACATCCTATGGAAAAATCCAAATGGATTTTTTGCCCAGCCCAATTTCTCCTATACACAGTTAAATTCACCTCTATTAAACATGCTACTGCTGCTGCTAAGTCACTTCAGTCGTGTCTGACTCTGTGCGACCTCATAGATGGCAGCCCACCAGGGCTCCCCCGTCCCTGGGATTCTCCAGGCAAGAACACTGGAGTGAGTTGCCATTTCCTTCTCCAATGTTAAACATGGGTGATTCTGTTAAACATGGGTGACTTCAATTCTAAAACGGAATTTTAAAAATGAGATTCTAAGAATTGCTTCTATGTCTGAAGTGAACAATTTGTCCACATTGATTTATAAAGAAGACATAAGTCTCATTTAGAAGGAATATGACTTCTACAGAGTTAATATTCAGTCTACACTAAGTTGTTAATTATTTGTGAAACTTTTTTTTCCCAAGGTACCCTTTGTCTTTTTTAAAAAATAGTTGATTATAATTCATTTGAAGATAGCTTATTTTATAGTAGTTTATGACTAGAATTTTTGCAAAAAGTTTTTGAATAGATAATTTAAACATTTGTCAAAGACCATTAAACATGTAAAACGTAAAAACTTCAACAAACAGAAATAGGAATTGCAAAATCCTCTACTATGTATTACAATTTTTCAAATAAAAATAGTCCCTAAGCGTTGCTCTTTGAAAATTATCACCACCTCACTGACTGATTCCCGGTGATGTTATAGTATTCCTGTTTTGTTAAATAGAAATTAGTATATAACCCTTGCTAATTTCAAATAAAGCACATTCAACTTTACACGTAAATCTTTTTTTAGTTTTGAACGTGTTTAGAATCAAATCTTATTGGCTCAATTCCAACATTCACCAATAATTGAAAAAGAAACCATCATTCCAACTTATACAAAAGGAAAAAAAAATATTTAAAACATTAATCCTATATCATTACTCCAGAAGTAGCATGTGAGGCATTAAGTTCTGTTAAATTCAACTTTAGCATTCAGTTTTAGTATTTTAAAAACTATTTTCAATATAACCTATATAATAGTTAATAATATTGATACATAGGTTTTCATACAATTTTCCCATTAAAAGATAAATTTCATAATTTTTGAGGCTTGCTTTATTCCTACTAGTAAATGCTACAAATGTAACACAGTAGAATTTGTTTTAGTCCCTCAATTCCACCAAATTTCAGTTAATAATAGTTTTCCTGGATTTAATTTAGTCATATTCAAAATTTTATAATATCCTTGGTTGTTTTGCATTTCATGTTGATATATCTTGAATTTTTTTTTTAAATATGGACAAGTTGCTGCTGCTGCTGCTGCTGCTAAGTCGCTTCAGTAGTATCCAACTCTGTGCGACCCTATGGACAGCAGCCCTTCAGGCTCCACTGTCCACAGGATTCTCCAGGCAAGAATATTGGAGTAGGTTGCCATTTCCTTCTCCCAATATAGTCAAGTTAAATATCTTCAAAAGGAATCAGGTTTGAGGTAGCATCATTAAAGACACTATAAAGCCATAAAATCTTTTAGGAATAATTTAAATAATTTAAATTATTAGGAATAATTTTTCAAAATGATGATTTAATATTGATTAGCAATTCCAAATAGTCCAGGAGAAATACTGTTATAACAGCATTCTCATTTGAGAGAAATATAATGAAAAGAATATTCCTAAGTTATTATATATGTGATATTAATTATTTTCATTCAGATTTTAATTCTATTTTATAACATCTTAAAATAGTATCTTAGAAAAGTCTATTATTTTAGACCATAGAGTGGACTTTTGATTACCAAACAGGAGTCGGCTTTTGGTACCAAACCAGGAATTACTATTTTATGACTGTGCTTTATTTTCCTCATTTTTTATGAGAAAAATATTTTCATAATTTTTAATTTGGGGGAAAATCCTTGATTCTGAAGATTTAGAAATTAAATATAATGCTCAAGCTAATCATCTGCAAATGTCTCCTCAAATTGAAAACTTCTTTCCTGTTACTCAGTTTTTATTATTATTATTATTAATGTTCTTTTGTTAGTTTTTTGGTTATTACTCTCCAATTGAACTTTCTTAGGTCTTCATCTTAACAGTTTTATGTTAAAAAATGTAATAAACAAAATAGGCTGTAAGCAGTATTTCCACATCAAGTTGAAATTTAATACTCACCACATAGCATCCATCAAAACCCATTTATTTCTAGATGTCCCTGAAAGGTCTACTTACATCGTGCTGTCCCCGAGTTCTTCATAGAGATGAGCACCGGGAGGCGGCGGGGGTGGCGGGGGCATGGCCACTGGTGTCGGGGCTGGCGCTGCTGGTTTAGCCGCAGGCAGGGCGGACTGGATTCGAGCTGTCTTGATGCACTCAGCTTGGCGTCTTTGGTAAAGTAAGGAGGTTTTGTAAGACTCATTTTAGAAATCATATATTTATCAATAGGCTACCTTTCAATAATAAAGTCCAGTTATCAGAGGAACTCAAAATTTTTTACACAAATATTTGAACTTACTAAGTAATAAAATTATAAAAGCGTTCCTACAGAGTATCATTTACTTAAACCCCCTTCTCCTTAGTTCTTTAAAATGTTTAGTCCTTGAAAAATGGTAAATTCAGTAGAAAAATTTGCAAATTAAGTTAAATGGTAATATTAAATGGAGAAGGAAAAATATTTATAACATGTGATTTATAATTGGTGGTTGTTTAATGGATGTCTTTCATAATAAGGCATGTAAAAGATACATATACATGCTAAGTTATTTCAATGTGTCGAACTCTTTGCGACCCTCTGGACAATAGCCTGCCTGGTTCCTCTGTCCATGGGATTCTCCAGGCAAGAATACTGGAGTGAGTTGCCATGCTCTTCTCTAGGGGATTTTCCTGACCAGGGAATGAGCCCAGGTTTCTTATGTCTCCTTCATTGTCGGGTGGGTTCTTTACCACTAGCTCTACTTAGGAGCCCATAGAAGATATACAATCGGCTTTTATTATTGGTCTTCCATCTATTTAAAGAAAAGTTATTTTGTTTAAAAATTATTTTAAACTCATTTTAGATACTACAGGTACTGTGTAGAGGTGCATGTTTAGGAGAGATTTGGTTAGCTTTTATTTTCTTTGGATTCCAAGGAATGCCTGTGATTCTTGCATTAGAGCAAGGCTGCTCTTTTTGACTTTCCTGGATACTGATGTTAATTCTTGCCTCAAAACCGAAATCCCAAAGGGTGGCGGATATCAGGGCAAACTTTTTCCCATTTCTTCCTCTTGTATCCATTTGTCTAATACTAGTTTAATTCTATATACATAAACCGCAAGGGCTTCTCTTGTGGCTCAGACAGTAAAGAATCTGCCTAAATGTGGGAAACCTGGGTTCGACCCCTGGGTTGGGAAGATCCACTGGAGGAGAGCATGGCAACCAACTCCAGTATTCTTGCCTGGAGAACCCCCATGGACTGAGGAACTTGGCAGGCTATAGTCCACAGGGTCACAGAGAGTTGGACATGACTGAGCAACTAGGCACACACACACAGACACAAACCAAAGGACGTGCAACTAAAAACTAGTTCAGATATAAAATACAAATATGAAGTAGAGAAATAATACCTGGTTCTGGGCAGGCTGACTACTTTATTAGCATTATCTGTTTTTTTTCTTTTCATATCACATAAAATCATATGCAACATATTAGTAATTATACTTACACTTTAAACCTGTTTGGGAAAGCAAATGAATAGGAAAAAATGAATAAGAAAAAAAGAGAAAGCTACATGAGAAACATTGCATTCATAATATTTTAACATCTGAATTAATCTAAATTATGAATAATTTATGGGTTAAACTCATAATAACACAGACTTAATGACATTGTAGGATAATTAAGTCTTTCAATTCAGAAAGTGAAAATGGTAAGCACTTTATTATTACTGTCACCGTCCTACAAGCTGTTAAAACATTTATTGCAGGAAAACAAAGAAACTAGTTAGAATAGGAAACACTGGATTAAAACATGCATATGTGAGTTTTTCCTCTGATAGAGAAATGGAATATTAAAGATGCTCTGATCTTTATAACTGGCATTTTGGTTTACTATGCTTGAAGACTATTAAAGAAATGGAGTCAGGCAGCAAGCCCCAGTTATACTCGTCCTCACTTTGAAGCTGAAGCTAGATTTGGAAGGTGACAAGCTTGGATACTAAATTTATGACACTTTCACATTTGACTCATAGTTTTCCATCCACAGCAAATTTCAAAGAAACATCTTAAAATGAAAGAATTATCATTCATTCCAATCTATTTATAAGCAGAAAATGAAGGTACAAAAGTTAGATTTTAAAATAATAGAATTTTACTTTATAACACGTTTACTTTTGTTAATCTACAAAAAGAGAGTAACCAAAATTTACTCTTAGATTGTCAAGCTGATTACTGAATTAAAAAACAATAAATTATCTTTAAAATATTTAAATATTAAGGATTTTAATATTTTGTTAAAATTCAGACTATTTAGCATAACATCCAGGATGCTTCAGTTTTGATCACTGCCTTCTGTGCCAAGTAAAAGAAGTTTTCTCACTTATTTTAAAGCTAGCAGGATATAATAAATCTCCTTTCAGAAACAGTTGGATGAAAAAGTAACTGTGATACAGACATATTTAACATGAAGATTAATATTGGATTGATAGTTTAATAATCTAAAAATGTGTCCATTATTGTTTGTGTACAAGCTTTAGATTTGGCATATCAGCTTATTTAAGCACATACTGAACTCCAATATGTCAACCTAAATGTTATATTTGCAATTTCTCATTGCTTTTGTGACAGAAAATATTCCTATAGTATGTTGATGCACAGCACACTCTTCAACTTTCAAGTTGGAATTACCTTACTTTATTTAATTTAATAGAAAATCCTCATTGTTAGAGAACAAAGATAACAGTTTAGGATTATGGAAGGACTTTTTTAGTCCTTTCCCTGTAGGTATTTTAAATGATGAGTAGCCATTCTGCCATTACTTGTTACGTCAAGTAATTTATATGATTTATGATTCCTGTCTGTTAATTACTTTCATTTTGTGGCACCCTCAGGGCTACCTCTCTTCTTAACCTATTCCACAGTTTGTTGTTGTTGTTGTTTTTTAGCACTTATCATCAATAGTTGCTGCTGCTGCTAAGTCGCTTCAGTCCCATAGACGGCAGCCCACCAGGCTCCCCCATTCCTGGGATTCTCCAGGCAAGAACACTGGAGTGGGTTGTCATTTCCTTCTCCAATGTGAAAGTGAAAAGTGAAAGTGAAGTCGCTCAGTCGTGCCCGACTCTTAGCGACCCCATGGACTGCAGCCCACCAGGCTCCTCGGTCCATGGGATTTTGCAGGCAAGAGTGCTGGAGTGGGTTGCCATTGCCTTCTCCATCATCAATAGGGATATACTTAAAAAGCACAGCCCTCTATCACAAAGTTCCCCATATCTAGTATCAAATTAAAAAAATTGCTTGCTAGACTATTTTAAATATAGATGTTTAAATTAGCTAAAATTTACTTGACTACTGTAAAGACCCTAAACAAGAAAAATATAGATATTTTAAATGAATGTATTTGTCTATAGGGACTAGAAAAATGTAAGATTTGTACAGCTATAATATAATGTTAGAAGTTACAATATAGACTCTATCAAGGCTACCCAAGAAAGATGAAATCATATGGGAAATTATATATGCTGTGCTATGATTTTTTCAATCTGTAATATCTGCATAGGGATAAGTTTGACAGTATGGATAAAGACCTAGCCTAACCTTCCTTTGCAACTGTGGTATCTGTATATGACATTCCACTACTTTTCTTCCCAAAGCTCTTAACCTGATGAAGAGCATAAATGAAACCATAGGAGGTAACCTCATATTCCTGGCAGATAAGAATATTTTAGCACAGGAACACTGAGAAATCTGTGAAAAATATATTGAAAGTTTGTAGTTTTCCCTTAAAGGAAGGTTATTTGGCACAAGAAAAATACCACACTCCCAGAATGTTTGCACCATGAATATTTTACAACTGCAATGCTATTTTACCAGAGGCAAGTTTTTGATATGCCTTCTTGAGAAGCTGTCCGTATTTCAGCAAGTATCAATACTTACTGTCTGTAGCTGACCAAAACCACCAAGATGGCAGGAATACAGCAGAGGATGATGATGAAGGCCAGAGCCAGGAGCGCCCCTTCAGTATAGCCGAGACTTTCTCCTCGCTTTTTAATGCTGGTCACTGCCTCTGGAGTCCGGATCTCCAGAATGCGTCCTCCTTCCCCATAATATGGCTGAAAGTCTTTATTGATATCAAGCAGTTTGCCATCTAAAAATCTTTATTGTTAGATAAACAGTAAAATCAATATTAACAGAAAAGGCCTTTTAGTAAACAAAATATTTTTGGTAATCTCTTTTAATATTTTGTTTAATTATAACATAAGCTGAGTCAGAAATCTTATTATGAATAAGAAAAGTGTATATAAAAACAAGAGCAATAGAGTAACAGTTCTATGTGCACATATCAAACATACTTATAACAATGACCGTTACTACGCTCATAGACTTAGCAAAAGTAACCATGTTATTGAAATTTATATCACTATGTTGAGATTATTTAGAGTAAGTTATTCAGGTGGGATAAAATATAAATTCTAAATTATATGGTACAATTTAAAAATATCTTCCTGCATTTTGTTCCTGTGGTTCTCAAAATAATTCTGTAAAATAGAACCTTAATACTGATTTACTGCAGACCACAAAGTTACAGAGTTATGGAAACTAATCTGAGATACCAAACCAAGTCTTCATAGTATTTAATTAGGTTTCATCAGACCACCCTAAATGTCGACACTCTCAAATCTCAAACCAAAATACTTTTATGGGAAAGAATGAACAAATTAAAAGGTTTTCTTCTGCCTAGAAAAAGAATACTAAATAAATGATGCAGGCAGTAAATCAGTACACTCAGGATGATAAGAATTGGTGGTTCATTTATCTAGTGCGTGCCGGCAAAGTCCTTGTCTGACTCTGCGACCCAGGCTCTTCCACCTGTGGGATTCTTCAGGCCAGAATACTGGAGTGGGTTGCCATGCCGTCCTCCAGGGGATCTTCCTAACCCAGGGATAGAACCCTCATCTCTATGTGTCCTACACTGGCAGGCAGGTTCTTTACCCACTAGCGCCACCTGGGAAGCCCAATTTATCTAGTAGTTCTTGTAAAACGTTTCTCTAAATAATGTATTTCCAACTATGAGTATTGTGTTGGGGAGAAGAATTAAGGAATAATTGTTACTTAATTTAATTAGACTGAACAATTTTTTCACATATTTTATGCTGTAATTAGCAGGCATTTTTTTTTAAAGATTCCTCTGCTGCTGCTGCTAAGTTGCTTCAGTCGTGTCCGACTCTGTGCGACCCCATAGATGGCAGCCCACCAGACTCCCCGGTCCCTGGGATTCTCCAGGCCAGAACACTGGAGTGGGTTGCCATTTCCTTCTCCAATGCAGGAAAGTGAAAAGTGAAAGTGAAGTCGCTCAGTCCTGTCCAACTCTTAGCAACCCCATGGACTGCAGCCTACCAGGCTCCTCCATCCATGGGATTTTCCAGGCAAGAGTACTGGAGTGGGGTGAAAGATTCTCAGGAACATTTAAATGATCTTTTACATATCCTATAATATTCATATAACAATTATGTTCTGAAAACCACAAAACCATAAATGTCTTAGGTATTTGTATTTTAATTTCTTTTTTGTTGTTGTTGGCAAAATAATGTCTCTGTTTTTTATTTTTTTATTTTTGGCCCAAATCATTTTATTTTTTTATTATTTTTTTAACTTTACAATATTGTATTGGTTTTGCCATATATCAAAATGAATCCGCCACAGGTATACATGTGTTCCCCATCCTGAACCCTCCTCCCTCCTCCCTCCCCATACCATCCCTTTGGGTCATCCCAGTGCACCAGCCCCAAGCATCCAGTATCGTGTATTGAACCTGGACTGGCGACTCGTTTCATATATGATATTATACATGTTTCACTTCTATCCATAAAAAATGAAATGTCCTACTATAGAAAATAGAAAAGCAAAATAGTTCAAAAAGCAAAATTACTCAAATGCCCATAATGCAAAGATAATAGCTGCTAATATTTTGCACACTACTCTTTTTTTGCTATTAATAAACATTTTTATATATTTGTAATTACACAGCACATACAAAGTGAAAACATCATGTTAAAAACATGTTTTAATATAAAATACTGATGTGAAAAATACAAAGAAATGTGAAAGAAAGATTTAAATGGCTCAAAATTTCACCATCAAATAGTAACTGAAGATTGCTATCCTTGTGCATTTTACAGGCTATTTCTTCCCTTTTGATACATTTTATTCTAATTTTCCAAGTGACTGCGCTGACTTTAAATCTAGTTAAACATGCTGTTCATAGCTTCTTTACAGAAAAAAAAAAAAAAAAAGATGCCTGATATCAGATAGGAATCCTTGGATAGTTTATTAATCTTTCAATTTAGGAAATCAAGGCTCCAAAATCACTGCAGATGGTGACTGCAGCCATGAAATTAAAAGACCCTTACTCCTTGGAAGAAAAGTTATGACCAACCTAGATAGCATATTGAAAAACAGACACATTACTTTGCCAACAAAGGTCCATTTAGTCTACGGTTTTTCCAGTGGTCATGTATGGATGTGAGAATTGGACTGTGAAGAAAGCTGAGCGCTGAAGAATTGATGCTTTTGAACTGTGGTGTTGGAGAAGACTCTTGAGAGTCCCTTGGACTGCAAAGAGATCCAACCAGTCCATTCTAAAGGAGATCAGCCCTGGGTGTTCTTTGGAAGGAATGATGCTAAAGCTGAAACTCCAGTATTTTGGCCACCTCATGCGAAGAGTTGACTCATTGGAAAAGACTCTGATGCTGGAAGGGATTGGGGGCAAGAGAAGGGGACGACAGAGGATGAGATGGCTGGATGGCATCACCGACTCAATGGACATGAGTTTGAGTGAACTCCGGGAGATGGTGATGGACAGGGAGGCCTGGCATGCTGAGATTCATGGCGTCACAAAGAGTCAGACACAACTGAGCAACTGAACTGAACTGAATGATTCAAATAACTCATTTCAGTTTTAAAGCTATGCAGGTTTTTATTCAAGTTAGCATACTATAATACAAGGCAGTTAGGATGCGTGTTTGTTTTTATTTTTTACAAATATGCTTTAGTAGATGAAAAATATACTTTTCATATCAATTTTTCCTAGATCATTTTCAGATATGTTTGGGAATACAATAAAGGTTTTTCCATTGCTCCAAGCACTAAATTGGAATGGAATTGCATAACACTTTGTTTGAATGTTTATCAGATAAAACAAGAAATTCCAAATGAAGTACAGATTAAGAGTTACATGACAAGAATCGTATTATTAGAAACTGGGAAGGATCAGAAGTAGACAAAGAGCATAAATTGCAGGGAAAAATGGTTCCTATCATGAGGACAACAGATCACTATTCCATTGGATTTTTACTGGATTCTCATTGATATCCAAATCACATAAAGGGAGATTTATTAGTCTTTTTACACTACAATAATTCCATTATTTAGATATTTATTTTGGTTGATTTCTCAATTTAAGAAATCTTAAGTATTTTTTTACTAGAGGAGAGCATCACATTTGAATCCAAAACTGATTTAGAATAGCTTTTTGCTCTATATATGAGCAACAACTTGTCTAGGCAAAAATCCTTGAGGCATAACATTTTCCTTAAAATATTGTGAATTTGATTCCATTGACTTTTGGCATTTTCTCATACAGATGGAATTTAAGGCATCGATTTTTGTTCCTTTATGATTAAGTCATCTTTACTTTTGTTTCAATAGTTCTAAAACATACTCAATTGCTTTTAAAGGACATGTGACAAGATTTTTCATTGATTCTGCCTGTGATGTAATGAAATCTTTCAATAATATTTTCGTGTTTTGTTTCTGTGATAACTACTACAATTTTTTACCTCAGCTCAGTTCAGTCGCTCAGTTGTGTCCAACTCTTTGTGACCCCATCGACTGTAGCACGCCAGGTTTCCCAGCCCATCGCCAACTCCCAGAGCTTGCTCAAACTCATGTCCATTGAGTTGGTGATGCCATCCAACCATCTCATTCCCTATCATCCCCTTCTCTTCCTGCCTTCAGTCTTTCCCAGCATCAGGGTTTTTTCCAGTGAGTCAATACTTCACATCAGGTGGCCAAAGTATTGGAGTTTCAGCTTCAGCATCAGTCCTTCCAATGAATATTCAGGACTGATTTCCTTTAGGGTTGACTGGTTTGATCTCCTTGCAGTCCAAGTGACTCTCAAGAGTCTTCTTCAACACTACAGTTCAAAAGCATAAATTCTTCAGTGCTCAGCTTTCTTTACAGTCCAACTCTCATATCCTTACATGACCACTGGAAAAACCATAGCTTTGACTAGACAGACCTTTGTTGGCAAAGTAATGTCTCTGCTTTTTAATATGCTATCTAGGTTGGTCATAACTTTTCTTCTAAGGAGCAAGCATCTTTTAATTTCATGGCTGCAGGCACCATCTGCAGTGATTTTGGAGCCCCAAAATAGTCTCTCACTCTTTCCAGAGATATGTGTAATTATCAGGTTGTATCTTGATTGTCCTCTAAGTTTGTTTTTACCTCTTTTATCATTTTTTTTCTTTACCTTAGTATGCTGTGAGCTTATATTTATACTTCATTTTGCCAATTTGATTTTCATATGCCTTTTCATTACAGGCAAGTCCAAATTTGGATAGTCAATGGATTTTAGAAGATTTTCTCCCTAAAGATGGAAAAATGTAGCCCAAACAAACTTCAGGGTTTGTTTGTTTGTTTCATATTTTTTCTGATTTCAGGACTAAGAGCTCTATTGTCTCCCAAGATCCATGTCAATCCTTGAAGATGAAATCTAACTGACCTTCTCTGGAATGTGCACTAATCCACATGTAGTCAATGTGAGCAGAGGAAAGGCATACTCCAAATGGCCTGAGGGTTCCAGCCTGCTACCATGTGGAAGAAGGTCAACCACACTATTCTTTTGTGGAATTTTTTTTACCAGAAAGAGATAAAGATTCAGGACATGTTAAACACATATACCATTTGCCTTATATGGTCTTGTTTTCTGTTGGAAATATTTAACTGTTTTCCAATGGTTTCTATAAGAGAATTCTTTCCAGAGATATAGTCTACCTCTGAGTCATCAGAATGTTATGTCTTTTACTTTGTTTTTCAGTATTTATTACTGATCCTATTTTTCTCCTTGCTTACTTCTTTTAGGAAGGAAATAAAGCTGTCAGATTCAAGATCAATAAAGACATGATGTTTGTTCTTTATTCTCATCCATAGTCTACTTAGCTGCTTGTCAAAATCCTTTTTAAGTCTAAGGGTGAAGTGAACTGATCCCTTCCTAGCATTTCAGTTCAGTTCAGTCGTTCAGTCGTGCCTGATTCTTTGTGACCCATGGACTGTAGCATGCCAGGCTTCTCTGTCCATCACCAACTCCTGGAGCTTGCTCAAACTCATGTCCATCAAGTTGATGATGCCACCCAATCATTTCATCCCCTATCGTCCCCTTCTCTTCCTGCCTTCAGTCTTTCCCAGCATCAGGGTCTTTTCCAATGAGTCAGTATTTCACATCAGGTGGCCAAAGTATTGGAGTTTCAGCCTCAGCATCAGTCCTTCCAATGAATATTCAAGACTGATTTCCTCTAAGGTTGACTGAGTTGATCTCCTTGGAGTTGACAGGACTCTCAAGAGTCTTCTCCAACAACACAGTTCAAAAGTATGGATTCTTTGGTGCTCAACTTTCTTTATAGTCCAATTCTTACATACATATATGATTACTGCAAAAACCATAGCTTTGACTAGATGGACTTTTGTTGGCCAAGTAATGTCTCTGCTTTTCAATATGCTATCTAGGTTGGCCATAGCTTTCCTTCCAAAGAGCAAGCTCCTTTTAATTTCATGGCTGCAGTTACCATCTGCAGTGATTTTGGAGCCCCAAAATATAAAGTCTGTCACAGTTTCCACTGTTTCCCCATCTATTTGCCATGAAGTGATGGGACCGGATGCCATGACCTTAGTTTTCTGAATGTTAAGTTTTAAGCCAAAATTTTCACTCTCCTCTTTCACTTTCATCAAGAGGCTCTTTAGTTCTTCACTTTCTGCCATAAGGGTGGTGTCATCTGCATACCTGAGGTTATTGATATTTCTTCTGGCAATCTTGATTCCAGGTTGTGCTTCATCCAACCTTGCATTTTGCATAATATGCTCTACATATATGTTAAATAAGCACGGTGATAATATACAACCTTTATGTACTCTTTTCCCTATTTGGAACCAGTCTGTTGTTCCAAGTCCAGTTCTAACTGTTGCTTCTTGACCTGCATACAGATTTCCCAGGAGGCAGGTTTGGTGGTCTGGTATTCCCATCTCTTTAAGAATTTTCCACAGTTTGTTGTGATCCACACAATCAAAGGCTTTGGCATAGTCAGTAAAGCAGAAGAAGGTGTTTTTCTGGAACTCTCTTGCTTTTCAAAGATCCAATGAATATTGGCAATTTGATTTCTGGTTCCTCTGTCTTTTGTAAATCCAGCTTGAACATCAGGAAGTTCACGGTTCACATACTGTTGAAGCCTGGCTTGGAGAATTTTGAGCATTACTTTGCTAGTGTGTGAGATGAGTGCAATTGTCCTATCATTTAGTTAAAGTTAAGTCGCTCAGTCGTGTCTGACTCTTTGTGACCCCGTGGACTGTAGCCCACCAGGCTCCCCCATCCATGGGATTCTCCAGGCAAGAATACTGGAGTGGGTTGCCATTTCCTTCTCCAGGGGATCTTCCTGACCCAGGGATCGAACCCAGGTCTCCTGCATTGCAGGCAGACACTTTAACTTCTGAGCCACCAGGGAAGCCCAGTCCTAGCATTTAGCCAACGTTAATCCATTATTGCTCTGTTTTCCCTAGATGAGGTAAATTCCTAAGCCAGTTTCATACCTTCTGATTCACTCAACGGATGAAGCACATGCAAACTTATATCCCTGCCTCCATTTACTTGTGTGGAACACCACTTGCAAAGAAGCAGGGCTGGCGGGGGTGGAGGGGCAAATTGAGAGAGTAGCACTGACATATACAAGTTGTGCTCAGTCTCTCAGTCACAGTCAACTCTTTATGAGCTCATGGAATGTAACCCACCAGGCTCCTTTGTCCATGGGATTTCCCAGGCAAGAATATTGGAGTGGATTGCTATTTCCTTCTGCAGGGGATCCTCCCAACCCAAGGACTGAACCTACGACTCCTGTGACTCCTTCATTGGCAGGTGGATTCTTTTACCACTGATCTGCCTGGGAAGCCCATATACATTACCACGTGTAAAATACATAGCTAGCAGGAATCTACTGTATAGCACAGGGAGCTGCGCTAGGGTCTCTGTGATGACCTAGAGGAGAGAAAAGGGGATTGGGAGGGATGCTTAAGAGGTAGGGGGTATATGTATACATATGGCTGATTTGCAATATTGTAAAGCAGAAAATAACATAACGTTGCAAAGCAATTATATTCCAATATTTTTAAAAAAGAACAATGAATAACTCAGAAAAAAAAGTACAATGTGTAACCACAGACCATCCTGCGTTTTACCTTGATGATTCGGTGTCGCAGTGTACACACCAATGTGGAATGAAGAGGAGGGTGAGCAGGAAAATGTGTTTGTACTTCAAAAGCCCACATCTAAATGGTGGGGGAACAACTGCTTATTTCCTTGATCAGTAAACACTGTGGGTCTCTGAAATAGTTTCACAGAGTGGGCAATGGTTAACATATCTGCCCACATCCTTTCCACTTGGATCTGCTTACTAAAGTAAAGCAGGGGTGAACCACTATTTTCTCTACACCAGTCCACAATTCTCTTAACTAGGTTCCAGTATTTAGTTTTCCATTTATTTGAATTTTCAGTATTTTAACTCTTTTTGCTGGATTTAGGAAGTTGAAAGAAGTTTTATCAGACCTTAGTAGTTAGATTCATTTTAAATTATGTATTTTTAAACATTGCAATTATAAATGCAGTTTCTAAAATATACCAGCTTTTTCTACCTTCTTCTTTATCTCTTATTTACTATCTGAACAGGCTAATGTTAAGCAGCCTAGGCATATAAAAAATACGTACAAGCTAAAATTGTATTTGCTTATTTTCAAATTTAATTAAGTTTTATTTTAAAATAGAATTGTCTGTTTCTGCTCAGGAGGTAGAATGCCACAGGAGAATGTGGCACCCACCCTAATGACTAGAAAGTCTATAAAATTGAAATTATAATTTTTGCAAGCAAAAAAAAAAAAAACTGAATTGCAAAGGGTAACAGTTAGAAAAAGTTACCCACAAACACACATGGGATTTTCACTCATTTGCAAACTTTTTCCTATGGACCACCATAAAGATAGACTGGGTACAAGGCAGGGAACCAGAGAAAATCCTCTACATAGTGAAGGGATATAGGAAGTAATCAGCTAAGGCTGGGGTGCTCTGCTGTCTGTAATTCCCTGGACCTGTATCTCATACAAAGCAAGAGCTACGTAGAGAGAGAGGAAGGAAAGCTTAAGTGAAGGTCCACTGCTTCTGGAAAAGAGTCATGAGCAAAGTTCACCCCATCTGGGAGAGAAGAAGGAGATTTCTGTAGCCAAAGACCCTGCAAAGTAGAGGTCTACTACCTGTGGGGGAGGGGCAGGGACTCTCCTACACACAAGAGCCTCCATAATTATGAAGGAGATTATGGATGCCACAAGGAGTCCTAGGCACACGGACTAGACAAGAAAATAGAACCTCCCAAACATCATTGTCTCATCCGCACCTTAAGAGTAGAACCAAGCAGCAAGCAAGTGCCGTTTACTACATCAGGAGAGTAAGAATGGAGAGAAAGCCCTCTATCACAGACATTCAGGGGCTGCTGAAAGATACAGAAAGCAGGAGAACTAGACAGGTAATTCAGGTATGGGAACTGTCACATAGGGACTCTAATACAACTCTGATTAATATTTTATGGAATCTAGTGTAAGGTGGAAAACATGCCTGAAATGAGAAATTCAGTAAGGTGGTAGAAACTGTAAGAACCAAATAAAAAGGAAAAAACATTTTTTTTGAAAGACATAAAAATAAAGAATTCCTTTAATGTGCTTAACAAAAGGCTAACACAGATGAGTCAGTGAACTTGAAAAAAGGGCAACAGAAATTATCCAAACAAAAATACAAAGAGACAAGAATGTTGGTGGAAGGAAGAAGAACAAGAATAAAGCACTCAAAAGCTATGTGGACAAAACAAATTTTAATTGGAGTCTCAGAAAAGGAATAAAGACAGAATAGGGTATAAGATATATTTGAAGATATTTTGTCTGAGAATATTCCAGAAATGAAAACAATAAGAACAAAAACTCCCCAGACAAAAATGCAGATTAAAGATACTCAAAGAACCTAAAGAATAAAAGCAAGATAAAAATGATATGCATGAATTGCAAAAAATTTAGGCAATTCAGATAACTCAAAATGAGAAAAATCAAAATACTGATAACCTCCTGAAATAAAATATGTAATTAAAGAGTATTAATGTCATTCCAGTTTTGTACGCATTTATATGAATGATGCTAAAGCTGAAACTCCAATACTTTGGCCACCTCATGCAAAGAGTTGACTCATTGGAAAAGACTCTGATGCTGGGAGGGATTGGGGGCAGGAGGAGAAGGGCACGACAGAGGATGAGATGGCTGGATGGCATCACTGACTCGATGGACATGAGTCTGAGTGAACTCCGGGAGTTGGTGATGGACAGGGAGGCCTGGTGTGCTGCGATTCATGGGGTCGCAGAGTCGGACATGACTGAGCAACTGAAATGAACTGAACTGAACTGACCTGATGTTTATTTAATTTTTTTGATATAGTTAAATCAGTTTTCAAAAATTGAAGTGAACACCTTGGAGGAAGTACTTTTTTTTTGTTTGTTTCTAATGCTTTTTCCAGCAAATTCTAACATTGTTAGCATTTAGGATAAGGGAAAATTGAGAGGATAATACTATTTCCATTGGTCTGGACACTAGGCAACAATCCTAATGTCCTAGTGTATTCGTTCAGTGTTAAAAGTAAATATACAAAGCATTTTATAACTTTAGAATAGATAATAATGTCTGATAATATCTTTGCATTATCAGCCTTGCATTATGTAATATATCTACGTAATTTCACTACAAAACATTTCAAGAAACAATTCTAGGGTTTAAATTAGACCAGTGTTTCACAGCTATAAGTTCAAGGTGAAGACTACTAAGAAAAAATTTTTAATACTTCACAGACATTCTGTCCTCTCCTCAATATAATTTTTTAAAGTTTATAGTTACTATATATTTTTGGCTTTCTTCTTGGCTATAATAGTTATTGAATTGAATTTAGAGTTCTACTCTTCACAATATAATGTAGGTTTGGGAAAAGTTGTTTAGAATGAAGACTGTGTATCTTACACTTCATACTGTCAGTTGAAATCAAATTGGCTTCAGTTTCCAAATCTTTTATCTCTAAAACATTTGTAAGTACAATTCAAATAATAATCAACATTATTTTACTCTCTAGAGACAGGTTGTCATCCTAAAGAACAGAGATATTTTTAAATTTAGGAAAACAACTTAAATTCAATCTATCATTATTCTTGGGAATAAAACCAATATGCATATAAACGAATGCAGATGAATTTAAATAAATGTTAATAATGACAATTAATAGAAAGAACATAAATAAATTGCGTTTAAAGTGTATTCCTAAAGAACTTTTAAATTAATAAAGCAAGCAAATATTGACTTAGTAGACATAAATGCTGCTTCATTTGGATGGTGATTCTAAAGCCTGAGAGGAAGCAATTGCTACAGTCATTTATGTTTCCTCACAGTGATTAGTATATTATCTTGCAAATGGCCCAAATATCTATGATATATAAATTTATTTTATCTTAATTATTGATACTTGACAACTATGTCTTTTAAAAAATTAAGTTGATATTAAATCAGGATTTTATTGTTGTTTAAATAAGAATAGTTGAATGCTGATGAACAGATATAAAGTAAAAACAAATTCAGGATTTATGAGTTTTAATAAACAAATGGATAAACATATGCTTACTAAATAAAAACATGCATCCATATATGGACATACATGTAAATTTATATATGCATATATTTATTTATTTATATGCTGTTTATTATATAGAGAGACAAAGAAAAACTAAAATCTAAAATAATGGGTTTGGGAGATATATATGTAGCTTATACATATATATATACACACACACACACCTCTGAATATTTGGAATATACACATTTTATTACATAACAATATGCATTTTTACTGTTTTACTTTGGATAAGAATTACATGCCAAGAATCTTTTGAACACTAGGTGTCACTAAAGTAAAGGAGAAATTAACAACAACAAACGCTGTAATAACTTCCAAAGGAGACTCTATAATAGCATTTTGTTTATGATTTCTGTTATTTCCTTAATTTTAGGATTTATAACTCATATATTCAAATTCACACCAGGATGAAATGTCACATGGACTTAGGTGGAAGTGATTATATCTGCTCTCCACCAGCAAGTCAGGGGGAAAATCAGACACCAATTTTTGCCTATACAGGAAGACCTTGAAGAAACTAGACTTATTTTTAAAATTCAAGCCTATTAACATCATTGCAGGCACACTGCCATTTTAAGAATGAATCTGTGCTTTCCTCTTTAAGAGCCAGGTTTGTGGAGAAAGAGTGGAAGAAGATGCAAGGTGATCTCACTGAAATGCTCCTTCCTCTTAAGCATAATGGATCTTCTGACATCTCAATCAGACATGAAAATTCTAGGCTTGAGCACCCTAGGCATTACTTCTTAGATTTTTTTTTTTTTTTTGCTCACACTTCACTTTGAAGAACAATTTGGTGGGTTTTAAACTTTTAAGTGGGGATTCCCTTGTAGCTTAGTTGGTATCTGCTGGCAATGCAGGAGACCATTCGATTCCTAGGTTGGGAAGATAGCCTGGAGAAAGAAACGGCAACCCACTCCAGTATTCTTGCCTGGAGAATCCCATGGACCGAGGAGCCTGGCAAGCTACAGTCCATGGGGTCAAAAGAGTCAAACGCGACTTAGTGACTAAACCATCAATCACCACCAAACTTAAAGTACTTATAGCCTCATTGTGGTTTTGATTTGCATTTCTCTGATAATAAGTGATGTTGAGCATCTTTTCATGAGTTTGTTAGCCATCTGTATGTCTTCTCTGGAGAAATATCTGTTTATTTCTTTGGCCCATTTTTTGATTTGGTCGTTTATTTTACTGGAATTGAGCTGCAGGAGTTGTTTGTATATTTTTGAAATTAATTCTTTGTCAAGTGCTTCATTTGCTATTATTTTCTCCCATTCTGAAGGCTATCTTTTTACCTTGCTTAGAGTTTCCTTTGTTGTGCAGAAGTTTTTAATTTTAATTAGGTCCCAATTGTTTATTTTTGCTTTTATTTCCAATATTCTGGGAGTTGAGTCATAGAGGATCCTGCTGTGATTTATGTCGGAGAGTGTTTTGCCTATGTTCTCCTCTAGGAGTTTTATAGTTTCTGGTCCTATGTTTAGATGTTTAATCCATTTTGAGTTTATTTTTATATATGGTGTTAGAAAGTGTTCTAGTTTCATTCTTTTACAAGTGGTAGACCAGTTTTCCCAGCACCACTTGTTAAAGAGATTGTCTTGCTAGTCAGAATGGCTGCCATCCAAAAGTCTACAAGCAATAAATGCTGGAGAGGGTGTGGAGAAAAGGGAACCCTCTTACAATGTTGGTGGGAATGCAAACTAGTTCAGCCACTATGGAGAACAGTGTGGAGATTCCTTAAAACCTGGAAATACAACTGCCATATGACCCAGCAATCCCACTGCTGGGCATACACAATGAAGAAACCAGAGTTGAAAGAGACACGTGTACCCCAATGTTCATCTCAGCACTGTTTATAATAGCCAGGACATGGTAGCAACCTAGATGTCCATCAGCAGATGAATGGATAAGAAAGCTGTGGTACATATACACAATGGAGTATTCAGTTCAGTTCAGTTCAGTCGCTCAGTTGTGTCCAATTCTTTGCGACCCCATGAATTGCAGCACACTAGGCCTCCCTGTCCATTACCAGCTCCTGGAGTTCACTCAAACTCATGTCCATTGAGTCGGTGATGCCATCCAGCCATCTTATCCTCTGTCCTCCCCTTCTACTCCTGCCCTTAATCCCTCCCACCATCAGAGCCTTTTCCAATGAGTCAACTCTTCGCATGAGGTGGCCAAAGTATTGGAGTTTCAGCTTCAATATCAGTCCTTCCAAAGAACACCCAGGACTGATCTCCTTTAGAATGGACTGGTTGGACCTCCTTGCAGTCCAAGGGACTCTCATGAGTCTTTTCCAACAACACAGTTCAAAAATATCAGTTATTCGGCGCTCAGCTTTCTTCACAGTCCAACTCTCAAATCCATACATGACCACTGGATAAATCATAGCCTTGACTAGACAGAACTTTGTTGGTAAAGTAATGTCTCTGCTTCTGAATATGCTATCTAGGTTGGTCATAACTTTCCTTCCAAGGAGTAAGCGTCTTTTAATTTCATGGCTGCAATCACCATCTGCAGTGATTTTGGAGCCGAAAAAAATAAAGTCTGACACTGTTTCCCCATCTATTTCACATGAAGTGATGGGACCAGATGCCATGATCTTAGTTTTCTGAATGTTGAGCTTTAAGCCAACTTTTTCACTCTCCTCTTTCACTTTCATCAAGAGGTTTTTTTCACATTCTGCCATAAGGGTGGTGTCATCTGCATATCTGAAGTTGTTGATATTTCTCCTGGCAATCTTGATTCCAGCTTGTTCTTCCAGCCCAGCGTTTCTCTTGATGTACTCTACATAGAAGTTAAATAAGCAGGGTGACAATATACAGCCTTGACGTACTCCTTTTCCTATTTGGAACCAGTCTGTTGTTCCATGTTCAGTTCTAACTGTTGCTTCCTGACCTGTATATAGGTTTCTCAAGAGGCAGGTCAGGTGGTCTGGTATTCGCATCTCCTTCAGAATTTTCGACAGTTTATTGTGATCCACACAGTCAAAGGCTTTGGCATAGTCAATAAAGCAAAAATAGATGTTTTTCTGGAACTCTCTGTTTTTTCCATGATCCAGCAGATGTTGGCAATTTGATCTCTGGTTCCTCTGCCTTTTCTAAAACCAGCTTGAACATCAGGAAGTTCACAGTTCACATATTGCTGACCTGGCTTGGAGAATTTTGAGCATTACTTTACCAGCATGTGAGATGAGTGCAATTGTGTGGTAGTTTGAGCATTCTTTGGCATTGCCTTTCTTTGGGATTGGAATGAAAACTGACCTTTTCCAGTCCTATGGCCACTGCTGAGTTTTCCAAATTTGCTGGCATATTGAGTGCAGCACTTTCACAACATCATCTTCCAGGATTTGAAATAGCTCAACTGGAATCCCATCACTTCCACTAGCTTTGTTCATAGTGATGCTTTCTAAGGCCCATTTCACATTCCAGGATGTCTGGCTCTAGGTCAGTGACCACACCATCATGATTATCTGGGTCGTGAAGATCTTTTTGTATGGCTGTGTATTCTTGCCATCTCTTCTTAATATCTTCTGCTTCTGTTAGGTCCATACCATTTCTGTCCTTTATCGAGCTCATCTTTGCATGAAATGTTCCCTTGGTATCTCTAATTTTCTTGAAGAGATCCCTAGTCTTTCCCATTCTGTTGTTTTCCTCTATTTCTTTGCATTGATTGCTGAGGAAGGCTTTCTTATCTCTTCTTGCTATTCTTTGGAACTCTGCATTCAGATGCTTATATCTTTCCTTTTCTCCTTTGCTTTTTGCTTCTCTTCTTTTCACAGCTATTTGTAAGGCCTCCCCAGACAGCCATTTTGCTTTTTTGCATTTCTTTTCCATGGGGATGGTCTTGATCCTTGTCTCATGTACAATGTCATGAACATCCATCCATAGTTCATTAGGCACTCTATCTATCAGACGTAGTCCCTTAAATCTATTTCTCACTTCCACTGTATAATAAGGGATTTGATTTAGGTCATATCTGAATGGTCTAGTGGTTTCCCCTACTTTCTTCAATTTAAGTCTGAATTTGGCAATAAAGAGTTCATGATCTGAGCCACAGTCAGCTCCCAGTCTTGTTCCTGCTGACTGTATAGAGCTTCTCCATCTTTGGTTGCAAAGAATAGAATCAATCTGATTTTGGTGTTGACCATCTGGTGATGTCCATGTGTAGAGTCTTCTCCTGTGCTGTTGGAAGAGGGTGTTTGCTATGACCTGTGAGTTCTCTTGGCAAAACTCTATTAGTCTTTGCCCTGCTTCATTCCATATTCCAAGGCCAAATTTGCCTGTTACTCCAGGTGTTTCTTGCAGAGAAGGCAATGGCATCCCACTCCAGTACTCTTGCCTGGAAAAGCCCATGGATGGAGGAGCCTTGTAGGCTGCAGTCCATGGGGTCGCTAAGAGTCGGGCACAACTGAGCAACTTCACTTTCACTTTTCACTTTCATGCATTGGAGAAGGAAATGGCAACCCACTCCAGTATTCTTGCCTGGAGAATCCCAGGGACAGAGGAGCCTAGTGGGCTGCCCTCTATGGGGTCGCACAGAGTTGGACACAACTGAGGCGACTTAGCAGCAGCAGCAGCCAGGTGTTTCTTGAATTCCTACTTTGCATTCCAGTCCCCTATAATGAAAAGGGCATCTTTTGGGGGTTTTAGTTCTAAAAGGTCTTGTAGGTCTTCATAGAACCATTCAACTTCAGCTTCTTCAGCATTACTGGTTGGGGCATAGACTTGGATGTATTACTCAGCCATTAAAAAGAATACCTTTGAATAAGTTCTAATGAGGTGGATGAAACTGGAGCCTATTATACAGAGTGAAGTAAGCCGAAAAGAAAAACACCAATACAGTGTACTAACCCATATGTATGGAATTTAGAAAAATTGTAACAGTAACCCAGTATGCAAGTCAGCAAAAGAGACACAGACCTATAGAATAGTCTTATGGACTCTGTGGGAGAGGGAGATGGTGGGATGATTTGGGAGAATGACATTGATACATGTATAGTATCCTATGTGAAACGAAATGCCAGTCCAGGTTCAATGCATGATACAGGATGTCCGGGTCTGGTGCACTGGGATGACCCAGAGGTATGGTATGGGAAGGGAGGTGGGAGGGGGGTTCAGGATGGGGAACACATCGTGTACACCCTTGGCAGATTCATGTTGATGTATGGCAAAACCAATACAATAATGTAAAGTAACTAATCTCCAATTAAAATAAATAAATTTATATTAAAAAAAGAAAATGTAGAAAAAATAAATAAATCAGTACTTGTAGCCTTAAATTAGGATTATTTATGGGTAATATTAAGTACTCACTTAAAAAGCTCATTTCTGTCAATGGCTCTGTTGGTTTGGGGGTCGATTGCATAGACAGTCAAGTCACACTTGGTATAGTCTTCTAGAGAAAAGGCATCGCCATGCCGGCGAGCACCAATGGACTCCACCACAACCTTGGCACCAGGAATTTGCTCCTGAACATAGCGATCCAAAATCCTATAAATCAAACAAAGCACAAACATGACATTCTGACAGATTCACTGGGGGAAAAAATCACCCTCATCTTGAAATGATATTTAGTAAATGAAAAATGATGACAGCCTGGTTTTTGCTAATGCTTAGTGAATACTATGGAGAAGGCGATGGCAACCCACTCCAGTACTCTTGCCTGGAGAATCTCATGGATGGAGGAGCCTGGTAGGCTGCAGTCCATGGGGGCATGAAGAGTTGGACACGACTGAGTGACTTCACCTTCACTTTTCACTTTTATGCGTTGGAGAGGGAAATGGCACCCCACTCCAGTGTTCTTGCCTGGAGAATCCCAGGGATGGGGGAGCCTGGTGGGCTGCCGTCTATGGGGTCGCACAGAGTTGGACACAACTGAAGCGACATAGCAGCAGCAGCAGCAGCAGTTAATACTAACTCTTGAAAAAAATTCTCCATGTATTTAGAACATTTAACTCCCAATGATGCTAGAAGCTGAATAAGGTAGAAAGAGGTCATCAACCATGTCCTCTTTAAGTCTAGACTTAAAATTTATGATACCAATTGAGCTCTTATATGGCTCATGAGAAATGCCAACTATGTTGTACAAATAAAGCTGTCTGTGCTTTATAGGAGCCATGGGGTCTTAGAACTCTTGAGTTCATATGCTTGGTGTTATAAATTACACCTTTCACCAGATTTTGCGATAAATGCCATAATAGCTATATACCAAGGTGCAAGAGTCAGATACTTCTTTCCCTCAGAGTATAAAGACACTTAGAAAACTATAGCAGTGGAAGAATGTAGATATTTTGCTTTCCCTGATTTATCAGATTATAATAAAATCCTCAGAGGCTATTTAGGTGAATACAAATAACTAAAGTGAAAGTGAAACTGTTAGTTATCAAGTCCTGTCCCATTCTTTGTGACTCCATGGACTGTAGCCCACCAGACTCCTCTGTCCATGGAATTCTCCAGGCAAGAATACTGGAGTAGGTTGCCATTTCCTTCTCCAGGGCATCTTCCCCACCCAGGGATCGAACCTGGATCTCCTGCATTGCAAGCAGACTACCAACTGAGCCACCAAATAACTAAAAGATATATCATTTAGTACAGAATTAGTAATATTCAATAGAAAGGAAAGAACAGTAATCCATAGGTAATTTTCTGTAAAGCACATTTTTTTTTCTAATTGGATAATGATTTTAATTGAAAGTATAACTTATAGCCAAATAAAGACAATTTCCTTAATGTTCTTTTTCTTATTAAAAACTTAATATTATTAATCCTTGAAGATTAACTCTAGAATGCAGATTATTAAATATAGACATTTATATGTAAATTAATTAATTTTAATAACTAAACATGACAAATAGAGTCCAAGCTGTGAAGCATTTGGGGGTAATGAGGAATAATATATTCTAAAGAATTTTGATGCACCAGGAAATAACTTTTACTTCAGATGCCAAAATTGACCTGTTTTCTCCTCTATTAAAAAAATATATTGCCTTCAGAGTCTGGTATGTGCTTGGTTTGCCCTGTTAAAAGAGAAGCAGGATATGAAACTCTGGAGGAAATGGCTGTACCACTGAGCACAAGTCTGTGGTGTACACACCAGAGGACATCATCAATGTAAATGAAGTGTCTTGTTTACTTTTAAACTGGTGTAGAAGAGCATAGTTGAAGTTTCTCTTACTCTTACTCTTACTCTCTTACTCTTCATTCTTTTCTTTTTCTCTCATCATCAAGATTTTTTTCCTTAAACATTTAGAGATGTTTTGGGATAAAGCTAAATAAGTTCAGATCTGAAGTCTTTTTTTTAACCTTTTTCTGATAAATACATTAAAACTAAATTTAAGTATTTTAGAATACAAACATCTTTTGTAAAAATCAATCTTTCTATGTATCATCTGTGTCCATATACCTAAGCATTTCTACAATATCTGCCTATGCTATATATATATATATATTACATTACTTTACACATATACATATATATATATATGTATGATATTCATAATAATGAATTTTTAGACCTTCATCTTCATATGTACATAGATAAAGGGTTGCTTCCAATTTTTTTAACCTCATTTTTTTTAAATGTAACTCTCTAAGTACTTACTTTGAATTGGCAAGTATAAATTAAAGCTAATGTTTACATTGCCCTTATTATTTTATTAATTTATTAAGCCAGTTCACACATACATTTTGAAATAAAATGTCATGTGGATTTACAGTTCATAATTCCATCAAGAAATTTTACCAGTATAAGTATTTGCATGCCCTAGGTCACTGTCAATTTATGATATTATGACTTTGAAGGCTTTAATTATTAAACTTTTGCTTAAAGTGAAAGTGGAGTGAAAGTGAAAGTCGTTCAGTTGTGTCCAACTCTTTGCCACCCCATGGACTATACAGTCTCCAGGCCAGAATACTGTAGTTGGTAGCCTTTCGGTTCTCCAGGGGATCTTCCCAAACTAGGGATCAAACCCAGGTCTCCCGCATTGCAGGTGGATTCTTTACCAGCTGAGCCACAAGGGAAGTCCAAGAATACTGGGTAGCCTATCCCTTCTCCAGGGGATCTTCCCAACCGAGGAATTGAACTGGGGTCCCTTACACTGTCGGAGAAGGCAATGGCACCCCACTCTGGTACTGTTGCCTGGAAAATCCCATGGACGGAGGAGCCTGGTAGGCTGCAGTCCATGAGGTCGCTAGGTGTCAGATACGACTGAACGACTTCACTTTCACTTTTCACTTTCATGCATTGGAGAAGGAAATGGCAACCCACTCCAGTGTTCTTACCTGGAGAATCCCAGGGATGGGGGAGCCTGGTGGGCTGCTGTCTATGGGGTTGAACAGAGTCAGACACAACTGAAGCAACTTAGCAGCAGCCCCTTCATTGTAGGCAGATTCTTTACCAACTGAGCTATCAGGGAAGTCTAACTTTAATAAAATAAGTTCTATAATATATGTGTGTGTGTGTGTGTGTGTGCATATGTACATACAGGGAGAGAGAGAAAAGGATACTCTTGATCAATTGATACTCTTTATCAATCTGTAACATCTGTGTCATACACAAACACTGTATCAAGGGAGATGCCTGTGATGATGCTTATGTAATGTTAATTGTGCCCTGAATCTAAATTCTTGGAAGCAATACATCAATTGAAAATATAAGTAGTATAATCAAACATTTGGCAGTATGGTATTTAATTATGGCAACATTTTTCAAAACAACAAACTGTCTGATCTGTGAAGAATTAAATACAGTGTGAATGAATTGGTATAATAATTATAATACTTTAAAAAATTAAATTTACATTTAGGGTTTATTGTTTTACTTCAGTTTAAAAGATCAGTAGCATACTCATAATATTTAGTAATAGGTTATTACATGATCTTTAGACAAAGTTTCAAAGTTTCTATAAAGAAATATGTTAATACAGTATTATATGTTCACATATGTTTATATCTAAATATATGTATCAGTTAATTCAGTTCAGTTCAGTTTCTCAGTCATGTCCGACTCTTTGCGACCCCATGAATCACAGCATGCCAGGCCTCCCTGTCCATCACCAACTCCCGGAGTTCACTCAGACTCAGGTTCATCGAGTCAGTGATGCCATCCAGCCATCTCATCCTCTGTCGTCCCCTTCTCCTCCTGCCCCCAATCCCTCCCAGCATCAGAGTCTTTTCCAATGAGTCAACTCTTTGCATGAGGTGGCCAAAGTACTGGAGTTTCAGCTTCAGCATCAGTCCTTCCAATGAACACCCAGGACTGGTCTCCTTTAGGATGGACTGGTTGGATCTCCTTGCAGTCCAAGGGACTAACATTTTACTGTGCGACCACATGATAGCTAATTATTTAAAATTTAAACTAGTTTCTAATTTAAATTAAACATTGCAAACTATATAGCCTTCTTATAATAAATGTTGAAAGAAAAACTTTTTTATGTGAAACCTTCTTTTAAATCACAGACTAAGAGAATATTGAACAACTGGCTCAGTTAACTGATTTATTATCAAAGGTAGTTATTTTTGGTTCAGTTCAGTTCAGTCGCTCAGTCGTGTCCAACTCTTTGCAATCCCATGAATCACAGCACGCCAGGCCTCCCTGTCCATCACCAACTCCGATTCCCCTAAATTTTCATTTACAGCCTCACTTATCCAATATCTTATATGTGCATTTCACCAGAAATTGGGTTATAAAAAAATAAGTATAGCAGCTTTACTAAAATCGTTTTATAACTAAAACAAATAATTACTTATAGCTAACTTTTGTTTTTTTACACTAAACTGTTACACCAGTCATCTTTTCAGTTACCTATTTGTGTGAATGACCCACAGTAAAATTACCATTTGATGGGTTTTTCTGGCCTTGTGTTAGAGCAGCTCACTCCTCCTCCACCCACCCACCCCCCAAAATAGATTGGGTTTCTAAATAGGTCTGCCTTCTAAGAAGCATTGTGCAGAGGGAGTGGTTAGGAACCCAACCTGCTGTTAGCTCATAGATGTAGATTCTAATTAAATTTCCACCACTGGCATCTGTATGTTTGTGAAAATTACTGAGCCTCTCAAAGTTATAGGAAACTCTTCTCTGCAAAGGGGAAAATAATGATTTCTACCTCAAAGGCCTCTATGAGACATTATTTAGATAACACCCAATTAAGTGCACAAAGCCCAACAAATAAAAAACCTGCCACAAATGTGAGCTATATGTTGTGGTGGTTGTAAAAACTCCTCAGATTTCATGATTTCAAACCCTACTTAGCCTTTTGTTGAATAAATATGTTTTATATTTAACTAGCAACATAGGGAGCTCCACTCCAGGTACCTGTCAATATTTTTTCAAAAGCCTGGCTAAAAGAATCAATAGGCATTGCAGATGGCCAGAGGGATATGCAGCTTTCCTAATATTCTAAACTAATTTTCTCTCATAAAACAGACTTGTAGAGAGTTTCCCCAGACCATATCCTCAGCAATATTCCAGGTTCCGTAGAACATTTTGTTAATGACATTATGAGATACCTTCTCTAAGATGTTCCACAGGATAAAATCCTTCCTCCAATCCTGCATTTCACTCTGAAATAGTTCTGCATTTCCAATGGAAGTGATTTGTTGTTTGTTTTTTCTTAATGTTTTAACTGATTCACATTTTTTCCCAATTTTTTGTGTGCTTCTTTCACTTTGGCCTTAAAATGATGAACACCAAGTTTGTTTCCTATTTTGTAGTGTCTCTGCAGGATGTTTTGGCCTCTTTATTACCAGTCTTATTTTCATTCTTTCCACAATGTCTTTCTATTCCGTTTGCCATGTTCAGTTTCTGGCTTACTTAATGGTTTTTACCTTGTTTCACTGTATGAATCATTATAAACTGTCTAAATTCTCCTTGTATAAAGTTAAACATTAAAAAAAAAATAAACGTAACCTCTATTACAACTTAGATATAAGTGAAATTATTAATAAAATAGTTTGTGTTGCTGCTGATACAAATGGAATTTTCTTATCTAAACACGTGATTGAATTTATTCCACGAGCTAGTAAAACAGCAGCACAGAAAGGTAAATTGTATAAAAGTTAGAAAAAGTTAAGAGAAGAACTACAAAGATGATTAAGAGAATAAAGGCACCGATCATTGCTGATCAGGTATCTGAATTGAGTGGCTGTACAAGAACACAATATATTTATCTTGTACCATGGCCTGGAAATAATTATAAGAGATAATAAGCTGTTCTATTTGTCAAAACTTCTGGACCATAAAACAAAAGAATATGAGAGAAATAAGTATTTTGAAAGGAAAAAAAATGCCCACTATGTATCTTGGAAATCTTTATAAAGCAGCTGTGATTCATGTTTTTAATGGAATCATAATATCATGATATTATTTTCATCTTGCAACTGCTTTTGAGTTATTTTCTACTTGGTGCCAGAAAAAACTCTGAAAAATAAACTGAATGATATGATATTTGGGAAAAGTAAACAGAGATTATAACACTTTACTTTTTTTCCCTCTATCGTTTGCTTTAAAATATTTATTCAAATTCTTCTAAAATATATAGCACAAATAATAAGTTAAATAAAAACATTACAGTCAATATTATGGTACCTTCATTAAAATTGTCTTTTATGAATTAAATTTATTTTTATTTCCCACAATGTAGCTCTGCCTATGCTTTAAGCTTGCTCTTTTCTTAGGTAGAATATTTGCTCCAACACTGCTTTATTTTTTAATGTTTGTATTCCCCTTACAGGGTAAACAAAAAAATGTAAAACCATCTCTATCAGCCCTAAAAATAAAAAACAGGTTTTTTTTAAATGAATATTTCAATTCATTTTCAGTTAAGATTCTACTTATCTCTCTTTGCAAACAATAGCAGTTGCTCAAATATATCAAACATTATTTTAAAATTAAAATGTCCTCAGTGGAATTCTAAAAAAGCATTGTTTATTTGTTTTTTTTTGCTTTGTTTTCATTGTTTCTGGGGGGAAAAAAGCAAAACAATATATAGGAGCAAATATATTGAATCTGACAAAATATACAATCTAAATGTAGCATTCTTTTATATGTTTGTATGTTGCTAAGAAAAATGGAAGAGGGACACAATCATGTATTTACATTTTTCTATATCATATATATCAGATGACAATATAAATTTATAACACTCATTTATTATCCGTCAATACTTTTTTCTCTCTCCCAAGAGAAACTGGTAGTTTTGACTATAAGCATTCAGAAATGTGTTAATCAATCAGTGGTGAGTACGGACATTAAAATATGAATAAACCTATTGAAAGCAAACACATCAACATATATGACTCCACTGAATCAAAATACAGTAGAATCTAAAGAAAAAGTAAAATCTAGTTGAAAAGACTCTTTGTGACTCCATCCACTATAGCCCACCAGGCTCCTCTGTTCATGTAATTCTCCAGGCAACAATACTAGAGTGGGTTGCCATTCCGTTTTCCAGGGAGTCTTCCCCACCCAGAGACTGAACCCTGTCTCCCACAATGCAGGCAGATTCTTTACCATCTGAGCTACTAGAAAAGTCCGAAAAATAATTTGCTTTGGTTATTTCTTCAAAGTACATAAGTAACAACATCACATATTGTTTTGTACAAGTCAAACTGTATTCTGGGCTATCTTAATTTTGTAAAATACTAAAAGTTCTTGTAACATAATGAGTTGAAAAATGAGTATTTCCGCTAGGAAAGACAGGAAGTTACTTCTTTCTCTGTGAAAATAAAGCCCCAAACTAAGTATTTTAGAAAAATAGCAGGTGAATCCCTTTTGTGTCATAACAATGAATCACCTAGACTGAATAAAACCAAATTACATTTATAATTTTTTAAAGGAATCATGAAATATACTTAGAATATTAAAAAAATGGATTTCATTTTATATTGAGTTTATGTTTTATTTTTATGACTGGCTTCAATTTATTTTACAGCTATTAGATGCCTATTACAGAAAACATTATTTTCAAAAGTTTTGCTATTGAAATATCTATGCTTGATAATCTGATAAAATTAGATCATTTATAGTCATTCTCTGTTGATAACCTCTTCAACTTCATCTTTGTGTTAAGAATACTTGAACAAAATTGGCATGTGATTGGAGATATTTATAGCAATTCAATTTAGAACATAGTAGATAAGAAAAACTCTACAACTATAAACTTTCAATACAATAAAATATTTCATACATCCCAGCCTATATTTTTTAACATATTTTCATTGGTTTGATTGGATAGCACCATACCTGATATTTACAATGCACTCAGTTCACATGAAATAAATGAGATAAATTAAAAAAAAATCTTAATGTAGAGCTAAAAATGTGACTGTGGGGAACAGATAATGGAGCTTTCATTTCAGTTCAGTTCAGTCACTCAGTCATGTCCGACTCTTTGCGACCCATGAACAGAAGCACCCTAGGCCTCCCTGTCCATCACCATCTCCCGGAGCTCACTCAAACTCGTGTCCATCGAGTCGGTGATGCCATCCAGCCATCTCATCCTCTGTCGTCCCCTTTTCCTCCTGCCCCCAATCCCCGCCAGCATCAGAATCGTTTCCAATGAGTCAACTCTTCGCATGAGGTGGCCAAACTACTGGAGTTTCCACTTTAGCATCATTCCTTCCAAAGAAATCCCAGAGCTGATCTCCTTTAGAATGGACTGGTTGGATCTCCTTGCAGTCCAAGGGACTCTCAAGAGTCTTCTCCAACACCACAGTTCAAAAGCATCAATTCTTTGGTGCTCAGCTTTCTTCACAGTCCAACTTTCACATCCATTCCTGACCACTGGAAAAACCATAGCCTTGACTAGACGGACCTTTGTTGGCAAAGTAATGTCTCTGCTTTTGAATATGCTATCTAGGTTGGTCATAACTTTTCTTCCAAGGAGTATGCGTCTTTTAATTTCATGGCTCTAGTCCCATTACTAACTTGGGAAATTAGTATCACGATGGTGAGAGAGGACTGACATCCAGGGCCTTTATTGATATGAATCAAGTATTGCCATATAAAGTCAATCCTTTCCAAGAACACAATACCATTACTTTTGAATGTATAATTTTTATCAAATTTTTCAGTGTTCAAGTATGACAAATATTATTTGGCTTTGTTTGCTCAGACCCAACACCTAGGAGTCATTATTGTTTCTTACTTTTTCTCATATGTCCAATTTATAACAAATTCTGTAGGTTGTATCTTCAAAAATTATATCCTTAACTCCTCCCTGTCTCCATACCTACCATCAATTTCAAGCCACATTGATCCCTCTCCTGGAGGATTCCTCTAGACTCTTAACTAGTCTCCTGATTTCCCACTCAACAACCTTTTAAAACTTAAAGCTACAATGTTATTTCTCTGTGCATAACATTTAAAGCAAAATGCCCAAAAGAAATACAGTACAAGTTACACATATAAATTCAAATTTTCTGTAGCCACATTAAAAAATTAAAGATAAAAATGGTGAGGTGAATTTAATATATTTATTTAGCTGTATATATCCAAAATGATCATTTCATATATAATCCATACAAAAACATTAAGGAGATATTTGACTTCTTTTGGTATTAAGTCTTTGAAATCTGGTGTGTATTTTATACTTGCAGCACCTCTCATTTGGACTTGTCACTTTTCATGTCCTTGATAACCACATGTAACTAGTATCTACTATGCATGTGTGCATGCTAAGTTTGCTTCAGTTATGTCTGACTCCTTGTGACATAGCCCATCGGGCTCCTCTGTCCGTAGCATTCTCCAGGCAAGAATACTGGAATGGGTTGCCATATCCTCCTCCAGGGGATCTTCCAGACCCAGGGATCAAACTCAAATTTCTTACCTCTCCTGAGCTGGCAGGCAGGTTCCTTACCACTAGCTCCATCTGGGAAGCCCAGGACTTTCTATTTTACACAAAGTAAAATGTTAAAATCATCCAGGTGGCCTATGAGATCCTGTATAACTCATTTCCTACATTGACATCTATATCTTGATATGACAAATATATTCTTAACTCTGGATTTCCATATATGTAGTGTCCTCTCTCTGGAATAACTTTCTCTACTCCTGACTCCCCACATCACCACAGACAAATGACTTTCTCCCTCACTTCTCTTAGGTTTTTGCTATATTTCTGCTTATTAGAAAGGTTTTCCTCAATCATTCTATATGAAATAATACATCTGTTTCATAATATATATTGTTAGTTTTACTTATTTTTATTATAGTTATTACTGCTTGACATCAAATTGTGTATTATTTATTATTCTTATCCTATTTGCTGTTTTTCCCCAACAGAATGTAATTTTCATGGGAACAAGGACTTTGCTTAAGTTCATTGTTAAATCTTCTGGAGAAGGGAATGGCAAACCACTTCAGTATTCTTGCCTTGAGAACCCCATGAACAATATGAAAAGGCAAAATGATAGGATACTGAAAGAGAAACTCTCCAGGTCAGTGGGTGCCCAGTATGCTCTGGGTGAACTCCGGGAGTTGGTGATGGACAGGGAGGCCTGGCGTGCTGCGGTTCATGGGGTCGCAAAGAGTCGGACACGACTGAGCGACTGATCTGATCTGATCTGACTGTTAAATCTTCAGTGCTTACAACTAAGAACTGCTCTTTATTTAATGACTAAATTGCCAGCTTCAGGATATGGATGCATACTCAGTCACTAACTCATGTCGGACACTTTTGCAATGACATGGACTGTAACCCTCCAGGCTCCTCTGTCCATGGAATTTCCCAGGCAAGAATACTGAAGTGGGTTGCCATTTTCTTCTCCACAGGATCTTCCCAACTCAGGGACTGAACCAGCATCTCCTACATTGGCAGGCAGATTCTCTACCACTGGGCCACCAGGGAAGCCCCAAGATATGGATGCTAGGAATCAAAAAGTTTAATTTCCTGGTCTAAGAATTCCTAACCACTAGAGGACCAGGGCTTAAGCCTAGATCCTGTCAATTGAAAAGGAAGAGCCTTCCTAGGAAAAACTGCTAATTTATCAACTGGGAATTTCACCCAAGATTTTCTTTAAAGTGTTTTCTTATAGGAGTTAGAATAGAAAAAAACAAGCATTGTAACTTTTTCTCTTTACAAAATATAATGCTCCAAATTAGGATTCACTAATTTAGAGCCCATTAACTAAACCAGCCTTACCTGCTCTTGAAAATAAAGTGTTATTTACAAAAGGATTTTGCTATGATGAATACTAATTATTTTTAACATTTAAATATTTTAATAACAAAATTAATTTAATGAAACAGCAAAATTTAAATATCATTAAAAGTACAAATATTATATTTAATTTATTATTAGTAAACTTTTAATATATCCCTTTATAGAAAATTCCCTGAGCTTCCCAACTCTAGAGCAAAATGTAGATAAAAATGATCAACAATAATGTGTTTATTGATTTACCTTTCAACTCCACTTTTCCCCTCAACTCTAAGTGTTATGCAGATATAAGACTATATAAGTGCTGGCTTTTATTTTTTATTGTTTCCTAGATTTTCTTCTGAAGTGATTTTATAATTCTTATCCCAGAAATACACATTTTGGCTAGATTTCTAAAGTATGTTTTGTAAGCTCTATTCCAGGAGCTATAGATTAATTACACAGACTCATTTCAGATGCTCTGTAAATTTTTCATGAACTATTAGGCTCCTCCACACCAAAGCAATAACTACATCAATAAAGTCTTAATTTCACTGAATTTTCATATTGTATTTAGAAAATAAGAAGCATTTGACCAACTCTCAGACCTAAGTTACCAATTCTGATTTATATTATAACACAATATTTCTAAATTATTTTATCTATATTTTTGAAAATGCCATTTCCACATATTCTTACCATTTAAATTTTAGAATCCCAAGCATCTTTTATTTATACGAGCTTCATGGTGAAGTAAAAAGAGCAAGGAGGAAGACACAAAATGCAAACAATTTTTAGCTTCTTTAGACACTATTGCCAATCATTTGTATGTTATAATAAGATCTCCTTAACCTTACCCTCACAGCTATTTCTCCTATGCCTTAATCTCAAGAATTTGTAACAGAAAAACAATGCTCACAAAGAGATAAATGCTAACATCAATCTAAGATGCTTCAAAACACAAACATGCGAGGCCACTCATAAGGGGCACAGATTCCCATTATGGGAGAATTTGCCGAGTGTATTAATATAATTAAAAAGATATGTGTTTCATTGCAAAAGATCATTTGGTTACTTCTATAAGCATTAAAAAACAAAGTAATAAAAGAAAAAAAATTAGTAGAGCTATTTAAGCCAGTTACAAGAAAGTGGGAAGTAATTATTATCATTCCTATAGCAACTAAGATTTACTCTTTGAACACTCTATTTTCCAGGCATCATACTCTTAGTTATCAAAGGACATTGATATCTTATGAAAAATCTTCCCAATCGTGAAATGAATTTATTAGATCATTACATTTTTCTTTGATCTACTCTTTCAATTTGTGCTGATTTTGTGTGTATCAGGAACACTTTGGAGTATGATCTGGCCACTTCCCTAGTGGCTCAGCAGTAAAGAATCCACCTGCAATGCAGGAGAAGTGAGTTTGATTCCTGGGTCAGTAAGATCCCTTGGAGGAGGAAATGGCAACCCTCCCGTATTCTTGCCTGAAAAATCCCATGGAGAGGAGGAGCCTGACGGGCTAAAGCCTTGGGTCTCAAGAGTCAGACACAGCTCAGAGACTGAAAGCACATACAAAGGAGAAAAATAAAAGTGATGATCATATGGAGTTTGTTTTCCTATCTTAAGGTAGGGATGTCTCAGGAAATACAGAAGATGGCTTTGAAGGTGATCTGACTTATCTAGGAATACCTACAGGAAACATATATATTGGTTAGTCTGATCATTGGAATAATAAATTCCTATTTTTAAGTGCCAAGTTGGCACTCTGCTGTCTACTTCGTCTATGTGTATGCTTTCATTATGCCCTCCATTATCTCACCCCCTGCCCTGGGACATGGAGCATTTGGGGCTTCATGGTGCTGAATCAGATCTAACAGTCTATCGCTACTTCCATCTTCTGTCTACTAAAGTTGATTTCGAGAGGAATCATAATGACTATAAACTATATGATTCCAAGGGTATGATCTTCTGGAAAAGATATAACTATGGAGACAGTAAAATGAGCACTGATTTCTGGGGGTTAGTGGGAAAGGTTTGAATAGCTGGAGCATGGAGGGTTTTTTAGAGTAGTGAATCTATTCTGTATGATATTACAATGATAGATACAGTAGTCCAAACCACAGGATATACAACCAAGAGTGAACACTATGTAGACTATGGATTTGAGACGATTATGATGTGTCAACATAAGTTTATTTATTGTAACAAATACACTATGGTGTAAGATATGGATAGTGAGGGGAGCTATGTATGAGGCAGGTGGAAGAAGAAGTATATGGGCATTCTCTTTATCTTCTGCTCTATTTTACAATGACATAAAACATCCCTGGAAAAAGTCTCTTTTTAAAAAGGGATCCAAAATTTTTGTCCTTAAAAATCTCTAAATTAACACAGATTGTAGAAAACAAACAAGAAAAGACATCCTGTAAAAGGGAATCTGGCAAGCAACTGCTATGCTTACTGCACTAGTAAATTTAGGTTTACTTATGTGCTTAGTCACTCAGTCATGCCCGACTCTTTGCGACCCTTTGGACTGTAGCCTGGCAGGCTCCTGTGTCCATGGGATCACAAAACTTTCATTCAGGAAAATGCATCAAATACTTACTATATAACTGGAATTATAGTAGTGAAAGGCAGATTTCCTATCTTTATAAAGCTTATGTTAAATTGATATATAATATAAATATTAAATATGCTTTGAACAAAAGCAAGGGTTGAAAAGAGTGTCATCTCTTTTGCATGGTAATCAGAAAAAGCCTGTTCCGATAGATGACATTAAAACAGGTGTAATCCCAGTCAGAATGGCTGCGATCCAAAAGTCTACAAATAATAAATGCTTGAGAGGGTGTGGAGAAAAGGGAACCCTCTTACACTGTTGGTGGGAATGCAAACTAGTACAGCCACTATGGAGAACAGTGTGGAGATTCCTTAAAAAACTGGAAATAGAACTGCCTTATGATTCAGCAATCCCATTGCTGGGCATACACACTGAGGAAACCAGAAGGGAAAGAGACACGTGTACCCCAATGTTCATCGCAGCACTGTTTATAATAGCCAGGACATGGAAGCAACCTAGATGTCCATCAGCAGATGAATGGATAAGAAAGCTATGGTATATATACACAATGGAGTATTACTCAGCCATTAAAAAGAATACATTTGAATCAGTTCTAATGAGGTGAATGAAACTGGAGCCTATTATACAGAGTGAAGTAAGCCAGAAGAAAAACCAATACAGTATACTAATGCATATATATGGAATTTAGAAAGATGGTAACAATAACCTGGTGTACGAGACAGCAAAAGAGACACTGATGTATAGATCAGTCTTATGGACTCTGTGGGAGAGGGAGAGGGTGGGATGATTTGGGAGAATGGCATTGAAACATGTAAAATATCATGTAAGAAACGAGATGCCAGTCCAGGTTCGATGCACGATACTGGATGCTTGGGGCTAGTGCACTGGGACGACCCAGAGGGATGGTACGGGGAGGGAGGAGGGAGGAGGGTTCAGGATGGGGAACACATGCATACCTGTGGTGGATTCATTTTGATATTTGGCAAAACTAATACAATTATGTAAAGTTTAAAAATAAAATAAAATTTAAAAAAAGAAACAAAAAAAAAACAGGTGTAATCAACTACTATTTAGTAAAAGTTAAGCATATATAAACCACTTTTACAGAAGCAAACAAGATACTCTCTAATCGCTATTCCATGCTTAAGTGTTGATAATCACCTCTTTCATAGGATGTTTTATGTGGCAAAAAAAGGTTAAATTTTGTGAAGCACCAGGAAGTAATTCTTGCAGACCACATATGCTTTTATTATCGGAGAGTCACTCATGTCTTAATCCAGTGCCTATTGTATTTTATTTGACACATAGTTAGTAGCAGGTTAACTATCTGACCATCTATAGTTTCTTCTGGCAACACAGAAATATAAGATGTTTTACTTGAAAGAGGCAAATTGACAGTAAATGACATCTGTCAAGTTGAATTCAATAGAAGACAAGGAATAACTAATAAGTATCACTGTAAAGTTATTAAATGATACAGGCTAGGTTAGGGTAGTTAAAGGTGAAATAGTAAAGACATGTTAATATTCCTTGATAATATTTAGAATATTAGGAAACTGTGAATTCATAATCACAGTTTTGAGACAACACTAACATATTCAGCCATGTAGAGTATACACTGTTAAAAAGGCAGAGGGACATGATATGTATTTTAGAATGAAAATATGAAAGAATTGACATTCTTTAAAAATTATAAAAGAATAAGCTTTAGCCATTTAGACACATCATTCTGAGAAATAATAGCATTTCCTGGACTAGCTAGATTGCTGAGATAATGAGCTTTTTGAAGACTCTGGAGCCACAAAATCAGGATATATACTCAAATAGTTATGCTTATTTCTTATGTACAGTATTTTGAATTTATGTTGACCCATCAGTCAAAACATTCTGAATAATAAGATCTCACATCTAATTTTCATTCTTATTTGAAGAATCTTAGATCATTACAACTTCAAATGAAGTTACCTGTTTCAATAAAAGAATAACTTAAGTTTAATTTTGAGAAGGTATTTTAAAAATGTATGTTTAGTCTGAACATTGTAATGATCAAAATGACCTAGTTCAGAAAAAAACTGTAGCCATATGAAAACAAATATGTAAGTAAAGAAAAAGCCTTACTCTGTAAGGTCTTCTATCTTTTTTTCCACTAGAGTAGGGGGCACGTTAGAAACAATGACTTGCATATCCAGCTGATTGACCACAGACACCTGAAAGGCAAAAATAGAATTCATTTGGCTTTTACTCGTTAACATTTCTATAATCAAATTAACATTTTTCTTTCCTACTATGCAAAGACATAGCGGTTTCCAATTTAAGCACAAATGGTATTTCTAACTACGTCATCTCTGTTATACATGTTGGGACAGATTGGGAATGACAGAATAGTTGCTTACTTAGATGTTATACAAGCCTAAGTGACTTCGACTATTGTTGGTTTTGCATTTGTTTTCTTGACTTTTACAAAAGCATAAAATAAATGTGGTTTTGTAAATTTTTAAAAAACCTGGGTTATTTAAGAACACTCAGGAAAATGGAAAACTAAGCTTTTAGGGTTTATAAATCCTAAGAGATCCTTTATTCATTGTCATTAAGAATCTGGGACATGGACAGTTAGAATAATTCATTCCATGAGATCACCAAATACAGAATCATGCCTGCATTAGCCAAC